>NC_088604.1:86634635-86934635 GCF_036013475.1 Columba livia | reverse complement strand
CCATACCTTTGTGACTTCTGAAGACAGATGAGAATGAGTTTCTTTCAGGCGAGAAATAGAGCTGTGGCTCAGACCTCCCACAACTGCCATCAGTGTGTTGAAGTTCTGAAGGTGAAGGAGCTTCTGCAGGAGAGATTGACCATGCATAATTAAAAATCGAGGAAATACATGGGACAGCTACCCAGTGTCACACATGACAAGTGAAAAGGAGACAACCCATCACTGCTAAATCAGAAATCACTAAGCTAGGGGACATAACAGAACAGTTCAGCTTTTCTTCTTTTTTTTTTTTTTTTTTTTAATTAGCTTAGCTCCACAAGAAACACACAATAATGACAGCTGTCAATCAGCATACAACAACAAAAATTGTTATACAGTTATGTCTACTAGTTAAAAAAAGCAGACATACCACACCTGGACAAATAACCTGCAGTGATGCTGAACAGGCTATTCACTGAGGAAATAACTCAGAGTGTCCAGTTCACTTGTTTACTGCAATCTCTATTTGTATTATTGCTTTATACTTTAGGAAAAAGAGTCACATGCAAGACTTACCTGTGCAACATTGATAAATTTCGTGATTACTTCTGCCCTTTGCTGGGGTGTTGGCTTGCTGAGAACCATGAGCTGGACCCATTTGGAGATACCATTAAATAAAGCAATAGATCTTTCCAAGGTGGGATTGTTGTCCAAGCAGCCATGGATCACATAGCTTTGGTAGTCTGTGAACTAACAGCAAGAAGGCATTTCCAGTAAAATGGTGGACAACTCAAGAGTCAAACTGAAGCTTTGATCATTTGTTTCCTTTTAAAGCTCCTTTTGCCTAGAAAGTGATCAAAACTCAGGGTCAGCAGACCCTACTGTACATCAGTTCTTTCTTAAAATTTTGTTACTCTTTTTAATTAATTAAATGTCAACTTAAAACTTGAGTGTTTGTGTGCCAGGCAGCAGCATGCCTATGAGCATGATTATTACTTCCATGGAATCATATTTCCTATGATTTACTCAACACTTACAACATTTTATTCTGTGTAGTTTTACTTGACATCCTCATGGCATGATACTCTATAGCAATTATCTAGTGCTACAAGCAAGAAGTATATAAATAAGTGCTTTCCTCCCACTCCAATATCCTGACCAAATCCATTGTTGATGTAAAGAGGGAAATCTTGGCCCCACTGAAATCTATAGGGGCTCTGTCACTCTTCACAGGAGCTTTAACTGCATCCCCAGAAGCTTACTGTGCACCCATTCTCTTCTTCCTGTGTCAAAAAAATCTGTAGCACAAGGAGATACTTCTGCTAAATTTTGCTTGTTTTGATGTCATTGTTCAGTCCCTGTATGTTCATGGACATGGTTCTACATGGGAGAGCTATGGCTTCCAAGAATTAGATTTCCCTAAATGTTTTGAAAACATTTTTCAGCTGTCCCTTTAAGACAAATTTTCAGAAGCCTAAGATATAACTTTAGCTTGTGCAGGGAGTAGCTAGCAGTGCAAAACAACACGGCTTTCTTGGTCTTAGCAGAAGACCACATGATGGCATATGCTCCTACACAGCAGATGCTTGTCTCAGAGCTGCACATAAACAGTATCTCAGTGTTCAGATACTTTTCAATGTTTTCTGTCACAGTTAACACTGCTTTTCCTTCTCCTCCACATTTTTAAATAGGTAAAACCAAAGACAGGATTCGGACTAATAATCTTTTACAATTGCACAGCTTTGAGATAACACTTTTGTCTACTTTGCAAAAATAAGTGTCACTCTTACATTTCTGAATAGTCTACAGTGAATCACCTTGTCTCATTGACATCTCCAAATAAATGCTAGTTGTTTCTCTGTAGCAGTTCTCAATTGTTCTTTAAATTAGATTGGCAATACCCCACTAGTTTTTTTAAACTTCTACGTTTTGAGGTGTGCCCTTCACTTTATTTCCTGGTAATGTACCATTCTTACAAATTTTTGGTTACCAGTCTCATATAAACAAGCAACACATCTTTCAAACCTCTTCTTTGCATTACAGTATAGTATACTAGATAAGATTAATTAACTCTAATTGGTTGCAGAGAAACATCTGAGATAGCAAAATTTAAGCTGAAGAATAAACAGACAAATTAGAAAGGAAAAAAGAAAATGCATTGCAGGATTGAGTTTTCTTCCTGGAATTCCCAAAGGAATTAAAATATATCTTAAATCTAGTTAGAAATCCATCCTTTTTTTCTTGTCCCTCCCTCCCTCTTTGAGGTTAGGATTGCATAGATCACGGTAGGGTGTTTTCCCATTATTTGAAGTCTAGAGTAAAAACCTTAGAATGTTATTAAATGACGTAAAAAGTTATTCTATTTAGACTGGTCTCAGCTTCTCACTGATCTCTTCTTCCTTCCTCTCTTGAAATTAAAAAAAAAAAAAACCAAAACACCCATATATTTTTCTTAGTTTTGGAGTCTGATTTTTTCATGCTCCTAAAAAATTTAAAGTAAGTCCATTTTTTTTGCTGAAGAAAACGCATCAGCTTGAGAAATTACTGCTTCCATTTGCCACCAGATACAGTGACAACCTGCAACCTTTTCATAGGGATATTTGCCAGCAGAAATCAGCATTTCTTTTGGCATTTGGACTACTCATTTGTTTTCCTTTAGCTTCTGCTTTCATTTTCATCCATTTGTGCCTCTTGTTCATGTACAATCCTGTGTGAAAAGAAGCAACCGTAACTGAATTTTCCTCAGTGCCAATATGGGAGGAAAGAGAAGTTGTGCTGTCTCTGTTCTGCAAGTTTTCAAGACCCAACTAGCTAAGTCCCTGAGGAACATGATCTGTCTCAGAGCTGGCCCTGCTTTGCACAGGGGTTTGGCCTGGAGGCCTCCTGAGATTCATTCCAGCCTGAATTATCTTCTGCTCCTAAGTTGGCAAATGAAAGGACAGTTTCTGAAGAAGTGGTTTGGAGTGAATGGAGACTACAGAAGCACTATATATATTTTGGCCTCTTCAAAAATTATTCATTGCAAAGACCCTGATGTTTCCTGAAAAGTAATTAACTATTTTCCTCAGAGCAGAAAGAAATACCTGAAGATTTTGAACTATAATATTAGTTTAACCAATTGCTGCAATTCACGGCTGCAGTAGCTTTTAGCAGTAATTTTTGCCCAGAATCTCTCCAAAAAAATAACTTCTGTCACTGAAAGTATCAGTCATGAAAAAGATCAAGGAAGTGCTGGTGCAGCCATGGCTATGTACATCATATGAAGAATTATCAAGATTTACTACACTGAAATGCTGAGGGGAAAAAAGTCATAAATGTTAAACTGCGTGAAAGCTCTTTAAGGACAGGCTCCTAATTGCAAGTGAGAAAGTTTTAGGCTTCTTACAGAAATTCTCCTAAAAGATTTATGCTCCAGAAAAGTGAGATGTTCAGCTAGCTCAATGGGCTCTAGATGGTCAAACAGAAGGCAGGCTTTTCCTTTCTTGGAAATCCTCTTCCTCTGTGTAACTCTTCTCATCCAGTCATAGGAAGGACTGCAACAGAAAATAGGCACAATTCTAATTTCTGTTTGGGTACATGAGAATGTAGCCCACAGCTTCCACACATAATTTAAAATTACCAAGAGGCAGATCATGAGTTTTCTGATCTGTGACATCCAGCACATAATAAACATCCAGAGTAAGACCCATTCAGGTACATAACAGAAGAGTTTCGGAGGCACTACTGCAAATTATAAATAATAGCAGGTTTCTATCTGAATAAAAGGACAATGTACTCTTCTCTGTGATACAGGAAGCCACAATTAAAAATGCTTTGGGAATACAAGAAGAACAGGTCACATCAAATTCTGATACAGAATAAAAAAAGACTTGAATAACATCAAGGAGTAATTTTTACTCCATAAGACCATAGGTCCATGAAATAATGGAACAGCAGAAACAAACAGCTATCAAAACAGTAAGAAGTGGGTGGACAAAAAGGCGAATCATTTGCTTGCATGCAATTAAATAATTCCTACACATAGGCAGTAAAAGCTCTTCAGAGTGCAGAAAGAGGTTGCTAACAGTATTTTAAAATGAAGATTGAAGAGACAATATTCATGTGATTTCACTGGTACTGTTCTTGGAGGAAGTTTCGCAATCCTCATTGAGATTGGTAGTGCTGTCCTCACAGGCTGCTGTGCCATTTTAAAGTAAGGAAAAGTCACTACGCATATGCCATATTTTGAAAGAAAATCTACAATATCAGCTGAGACCCAAGAGCCTATCTGGTGGTGTTTAAAACATAACTTTCATTTCAGCATGTCAAGGAAATATTAGTATAATCATTTTGATGCAATAAAACTACAAACGTGAATGCTAAAGATTATCCAGTTAAACAATAGAAAAGAAGTACACAGAAAGCCATTATTAGCAGGTTACTGATGAGGGAATAAAAGAGTTTCCCTGACAAAATGCCAGATATACACAACATGCCAGTCACTGCATTGCTTGCATTCTGAATGAAAAAATATAGGAAAAAAAGTAATATTAATCACTTAATTGGCACTAGCTTTGTGAAGAAAATTATTTCTTTCCTGTTTATATTAAAAGCTTACACAGAGATACAAATCTTCTCTCTACTGTGACACTACAACTAGGATTTCAAATTTGTAGTAACTTCAAATTTAGAAGACAATATAATCATTTTGTAACTGCTTTTTTTGCTCTCTCAAGATCAAGATGACCCATACTTTTACACTTTGCACAGAACTAGAATTCTGCTGTTACAGAGAGAGATGTTGAAGCTCATAACATCCTTACATGCTGGAGATATCAATGAGATGGATGTGATCCTCGTATCCGAGCTGGCTGGCTAATTCTCGAAACTCTTCAGTCAAACGAATCAGCCCAAGATCCAAGTTAAACTCCGCAGGAAATTCCAAAATCCAGTATCTGAAATCCACAGACAGTGGTTCAGAGATGCCCAGGGATTCAGGTGTGACAGTCAGTGGCTGCATATATGTATACTCACATTTTATTCAATAGTACTTATTGGCTTTTGGGCAGAGAGAACGGACTACCCCAATTTGTTGCTGCTGTGATTATCTGTGACACTGAAGCGGCAAAGCCACTTAATAATATGATTTCCTTTGGTTAACTCAGCGCTGTACAACACAGCAGCTTTCTATTCAAATGTGAAATTAAAGTGATGTCTCAGGTGACACAAACAAAAGGAACACACATGTGTCCTAACTCACACACATGTGTCCTGACTTATGCTGCCAGGACACCCAAATGACCCTTGCACTTATTCCTTGTCTAAGTGAGACAAACTATGTGCTCAGAATATATTTTTCAAGGAAAATTAAAATGTGAATTTGAGTGGCAGTTCTACCATGATAACCATGTAAATGAGATGTCTCCTCTACTTTCAATACCTCCTTCCTTTTCTTCACAGTGGTATAACTTAGTACAGAGGAAGAAAGAAAAGGCATTTGTTTGAGGGAAGCAGGTTACATCATGTTAACTTAAAAATTATTGCTACACAAGCATAGCCTAGCACATGAAAGCTTTCCCATAGAAACAAGGTCAGAGACAGTGCAAGGATCAGAACATACTCGACCTGTATATCTTTGGCATCACTAGCACACTCATGTTGTCATAAATTACATAGGGACTGCATGAAATGAAAACAATAGCCCAGAGACAATCTTTCTCTACCACACTAGATTACATCTTGAAGTAAAATATGTCTCTCCTCTGTGTGGCATTGAAGTAGTCTCCCTCTAAGAGACATCACACTCAAACACCAGGTAAATTATAGCACAATCAACTTTTTAGGTCAATACAATTAAGTGTCTTTAAGGCTGAATGGCTCCTGTTTTCAAAACACGAGAGTTCACTCTTCAGTATGGACAGGAGATCAAGTTAAGAAAAAAAAAAGAAAAGAAGAAAAGTTTTATATTTCCATGGTTTAGTTTTAATACTTACAAAAAGAAATTACAGTGATAGTATTCACAAAAGCATAAAAAGCAAAATGCTAGAGGACCAGAAGCATGCTTACCTCATGAAATAGCAGATTTTTAATCTGAATTGATCGCAGTTGTCCCCATTGACATCTCTATACGTAGGCTAGTTAAAGAAAGATTTACTGCCTTGATTCAATAATGCTGCTTTTATCCATAGAGGACTCTGACATTAGACCAGCTGAATTAAAAGCAGTATTGAACTCTTCTTCTAGAGATAACCACAATATGCTCTGAAATTGCATTCACTTTTACAGCATTTTATGGGATGCAGACCCTTTCCTGGTTGCCAGTTTGTTTTTTGCCCCAGCAAAAATGCTTCTATTATACTATTCTGAATATTCTGCTGAATGGTTTCTAGCCAGCTATGGCTAACCAAATGCAATGATACTCTGATTACTGAATTCTTTAAGAGTTATAAATGACATGTAGGTGCTTAGCTATCACTGAAGGTTCATACCAGTCCAAGGCCAGTCAGCCATTACACTTTTCAAAAGTTACCTTGTAAATATGTATTTCCACTTGTTCAAAGTCAATTCAAAGTATACATTGGCACACTTTTACATATGGAAAAAGTCCACAACCAATAGCAGAAAGCTCAGAGACTTCCATCTTTTAGGCTGAAAAAAATTCACCCCTAAACCTTGTCTGTCACTAATTAATTGACACATTTTTACAGGCAGTCACAGAAACAATCTGTTTCTGAAGATTTAACGTGAATTTGCAAGTCTTCCTGAAAGGATATATGGACAGAAGCTTGCCAGCCAGCTCTGTGGAAGGCAGATACCACCGATGCATTAAAAGAAAGGTTCTTGGCAAATGGCTGGAGCACTGATTTCCTTTGTCATCTGCAAAAGAGAAACAAGTGAGTTAACCACATTATTCACGAGCAGAAAGGAGCTTTCATTCCTGAAGTGGAGTCAGAGAGAAAGGATCAAAAGTGGAAATCTTGGGTGATTATCTACCAAATAGATAGGAAACAAAACCAAAGAACACAAAAGCTCCTTTAGTAATAACTACTGCTAGGTTGTAGTGGTATGTAAAAAAATATCAGTGTAGATAACAGGCCATAGCAAGAAAAATGGGATATGGACAGCACTATGTAGAACAAATGCAAACCTAGTCCACTGAAAGGGCAGCGAGATGATTTATGTACAACCACTTACAGTGTTTCTTTATTGCAGTTTTATCACTTTATGTTAACAATTACATTGTTAAAACAGGGATCTGCCTCAAAGAATTAAATTTCAAAGCAACATCTCATATCTGTGCCCAAGGATCCCATCTCCAGCTGCTGCACAGATCCTTGTGTCCTTGCAACATAGCCACTGAAACTACAGAAAGAGGTATTCCCTTGTGTGCAGGCTTACCACCAGTGTTCCGCAACATCTGCAAACATATTTTCTGTCTGTCTCTCTTTTTAAAATATAGTAGTTGATATGCATGTATGAAATGAGAATGACACATGGAGTACATTTGTCAAGAGAGTGTGTATACAAGGAAGAGAGGCATGATTTCCAACAGGCAACAAATATATAGGCTCTGCTGCTTCTCTTTGGGTATTTAACACAATAGTTTGATAGTGGTCTACAAACATGGATCTATGGAGATGAACTACACTCAATAGCAAGATCTGCCCCTTAGCTATTTCACTTCTCTCACCTTTAGATATTTTTTTCTCTTCATAAGGGAAAAAAAAAAAAAATCAATCTCTCATTCCAATCAAAAGCTGTTCTGCATTTCAAGGGAATCTAAACATAGCTTTGTGAATTAAGGTCCCATTGCAAAGCATTTAAGTCCATCCATTAACTCATCTGATTGCAATGTGACATATGTAATGATTAATGGTGTTATGGATCAAGGTCTGTTTCATCACTTCTTTCCCTCAAACCTGGTACATCACATTTTAATAAGAGTAAAAAGATTACATGAGCCTTAAGTCATATTCTTGCCAATTATTGCATGATGACTCGGAAAACCTTTAAAAAAAACCACGACTGGCCAGAAATGCAGCTGTGTAACCACTCAAAACAAAGATCAATGCCAGAAATAACTCCTTGAATAATTCAACTAAACACTTCTCTTGGTGAAGGCCAGCATTTTAAAAACAGCTACACCCATGATTGTGCATTATCTGTATGAAGAAAATTTAATACAATATGCATGTGATTAAAATTCAGGCCCATGTTATTCTGGGCCAAAACGAAACATGGAAAATTTTACAGAACAGAAATGTTATTTGCCAAGGGAAAGACTGGCTAAATCAGAGACCAGCAGGGGTAATATTGTAAGATGAAGTTCAAGAATAGTGAAGTAAAATATTGAAAAACCATACCAAGCATTTCAATACAAGCGTTCAAGAGGTCGTCTAATGTTGCAGCCTTTCCAAGTGTGTTTGACCCCATTGTCCTTTAATCGCAGTCAAAAATTAAGAGACATTTTCATAAAGTAAAAGGATGCTTCGTCAGCTGCACAGCTTTTTCACTTTATTGTTGGTTGCATTCTTAGACGGCCTTCAAGGAAAATCTGAAGAAAAAAAAAAGAGAGATCATAATTATATGACTATATGGAAGACTCATCAGGATGCAATGTTTACAGTTCAACTCTTCTATAAACTGTTTCTTCCCCACACGATACAGAGCACATGAGAGACTGCCGTAAGCTTCTCCTACATTCCAGCTCATGTTTTTAAGTGCTGTCCAATTGTTTGTCCACTAGCACAAAATAAAACCATAGCAAGGGTCATAAACCAGAAACCAGATGGTAAATGAGGGCATGCATGTACAATGACGCACATTTTGTTCAGAGCATTTTATTTACACTTGATAAGTCACTTTTTGTTAATAACCCTGCTTTTATGTTTTTAAGCATAACCATTTTTTTTCCTAAGGTTACTAGTTCATGGTAATACTAATAGTCTTAATTGGCACAGACCACATAAAATGTTTAATGAAGTTCACAGCAAATGTTAAACTCAGAGGCGATTTTCCAAGGAACCTTAAGATCAGTCTCTACAGCTTTTTAAAATAAATCTTCCCACAGTAGCTGAGCACTCACAGAAACCTGAGCACATACAGAAACTTCTAAATTGTACCATATATCTACTACGCATTTAATTATCAAATATCCATTTACCTGAAAGATGCACAAAATACTCTGTTAGAATTTTTCAGAAATAATTTTACAGGTTATATTTAAAGAAGAGATGATTATTTTATTGTTTATCTCTGACTAAGCCCTACTACTGCCTGATTATAACAAGTGTTCAAAATGTGGCAAGAACAAAGTGCACCTAGAAACTTTCTAATAAAAAAAAAAGCCAAGAGTAGAGCTAAAACAGTCCTTGAAGTAAAACAATGCAGGAATTTGGAAAATCTCTTTTCAGAAGTTCACAAATATCAAGTTTCTCAAAGCTACCATATCACAGATCTCATACTGCAAATTCAGTCTTGGTGGAACTGGCAACCTTCACCCTTTTTACTAACACACCCTGACCTGCTCTCAAATGCCACAGTTACAAGCAGCGCAGAATGCTCTGAGCTGGGTCCCTGTGAGCTTGCAGCCCCGCAGATGACACCATGGTCCAGCCGCCTAGGGACACCAGGCAAGTGGCAGCTTGGCCTGCCCTGCTGGTGCCACCTCAGCCAGCCATGGGCAGCTGTGCTCCTTCCTCAGCAAAAGGTTGTATCGTGACATAATTCCAACTTCCCAGGAAGAGGAGAAAATACTGCTTATTCAGGTTAGGTCCACACTACTGAACCAATCATGCCCAGAACAGCTCCAAGGTGCTGATAACAACTAGCAAAGGCTGGTCTGTATCACACCAGTGAAGTGTCTCAGTCTCCTAGAGCTGGCATGTACAAACTGCCCATTGCTGGCCTATGCTAACTTCCACCTGCACCTGAGATCCACTCAGGAGACCACTGGCTGGTCAGAGACCCTCCAGCAGCACGTTATATTGCATGCCAGCACTTGGAAAAGTGTCCTGCACTGGATAATCCTCTATAGACCCAGCTTCAAACTTCTGCAGGACTCAGGCTGCTCTGATCATGCAGTAGTGTTTTGCTTGGGAGACCTACAAAATGCACCATTCAGCCAAAGATGCTGTTATCTTTAGATGCATGCTTACAGCCAGGTTCTTTCTGGTTCCATCCGACAAAAGATTTAGACATGACACACTTTTCCCTGAAGTTGAGAGAAGGAGCCTGCAGGCAACAAGCACCGCTCACCAAGCAGGGAGTTCCTCCAAGCCAGTGCACACACAGTGCTGCAGCAGCCAACAGCAAATATGAGTGGAGAGGTGCCAGCATCAGTCCTGCCAGTGCCTTCCTCCTGGCTGTAAGAAAGCACTGCCCTTTGTTCGAGTTTGGTGGTGCAGAACCCCCTCTTGAAGGAACACACGTCTGTTTTTCCAGGAATCGAGCAGAGCTCCTATTTGCAACATATCGCAGGAAAACTATTTTCACATGACAGTGAGCAGCCAGAGCACTCACCTAAGAAAAAGGGGAAGGTGGGTTCAGAGTGGTCCTTGGCTTTGAACCCATGCTGGGTATTGTAGCAGAAGGTGTCCTAACACTTAGGTCTGGGGCTAGGCTCAACCCTTCCTGTTAGAGCTGCACCGTCGCACAAAACCCCAAGTTGTCTGAAGTGGATCAGAGGGAGAATACAGGGAGATAGGTGGCTCTCTAACCTACTGGTCAGGTCACACATGAGCCAGGGTCACCCTAGGTTCAGTCTTCAAAAGACTGTTTATATGTTTAAGGGAAAAAAAACCCAAAACAAAGTAGATAATTTGCTTGGTGTACTTGCTTTGAGAGTTAGCCAGAAGCTGAGCAGTGTTTTTCAAGATCACAACTTTGTACTTTGGCACCTAATTTTTGCTAGAATCCCACCTTGGGCACATTTGTCCTTTTTGACTATTCCAAAATCTTTCTCTAAGTGCTTAACTTACTGGCTTGATTTTTCGGAGAGCCAGCTATCTAGCTCTTCCAACTTCATCTGACTTAAGTTTTTATTTCAAGAGGAGAAAAATAAATTTTACATTGGGTATTACAAAATATATTTTAGTCAGCTCTTTAAAAAATATAATTGAGAAAAGCTATTGCATTTTTTGCCTATCCCTTGAAAACTGCTGAGCATGAAATGTAGGATGTGAGGAGATTGGAGCTGTATTTTCAGTTTTGTTAGTATTACCATCCTCCATAACATATAGCATAGGAGAGTATAAGCCTTATCAGCTGTTGGCAACAGCATTAAGGCAGCCATATAGTAATCAACAAATAATGCTTCATGTAAAACGGTAGGATGTATTTTAATTATATGAGAACTATTTAACCAGTAGATACCATCCCCCCAAATAGCCCGTCTGACCACTAAAGGGTTTTATTCTCATATACTTCTGAGAGAAGAATAAAACATTTCCACTGGCGGAAGAACTGCCTGACTGGGTCTAAGCCACGTATCCATTGCTGAGCCAAAACCTGATATCACATCTCTTGACTGCAGACTTCAACAACCACAACCATTACATCATTACTTGTGTGTTTAAGCACTGCTGTTCTACTAGAACAATAAACCTCTTGTCTATATCATGCCACAATGGTATCCCATCACACCTCTAGAGATGGATGAGTAAAATACAACTATAAATTTAAGCTATATAAGTGAAATAAACTATATTGCGATAGAAAATGGCTCAACACGTGCAAAGCACAAAAACCCCATACATGCAATAATACATGTATATAATGTATATATATACATGTATAATAATGTGTATATATAAATGTATAATATATCTATATAATACATATAGATAATACATGTAAAGAATTAAAAACTTTGAAATAAGTGATTACTATTAAAAAAATGATTGCCAAAGGTGCGGTAGGACTTCCAACTAAAGATAAGCTAGAGAATCTCTGCCCTCAGGTGCTTTCTAATGTAACTCTGAGACATCTCATCACCATCCAGCTGTTTCAGAAGGATTCAGGAAAGCCGAATAAGGAAAACAGAGGTTACTTAATGAGATCACACAATTAGTGAATTATTACATACTACAATGAAACAACAAAAAAACCCATTTTTGACTTTAAATGGAATTATGAATCCTGTTGGGTTTACTGTGGTTAACAGAGGCTATTAAGGACACAGAAGACACAATCTTCCACAGCTACCCATTCTTTCTTAATCAGGTCACTTGAAATGGCAGACTCCACTATGAGTCTTGCTGGGAACCTGCCATATGCTGGGACGGGACTTCAGGGGCAATGGCCATGAGTGGGTGAAGGACTGTAGGAAAATGATCAATATCAGCCTCGGTGCTCCCTCAAAGCCTATAGCTTTGTCTAAGGGACCCCCTTCATTTAGGTAATAGATACAACCATAATATTCCTGTGAACAAAGTCATGGTATCAGGCACGTCATGCTTTATTTCAGGAAATATTACCATTATGGGTTGTGTGCTTCCTACTTAGGGTGAAAGCAGAAACATCTGCAGTAATCTGCCCAGCAGGCAGGAGTTCATGACAGACTGAACTACAAGACACAAAGTCCCTTCCAAGTCCTGCCATCACCATGATAGTCACATGCACACAGTTATGTCGAGCAGATGGCTCTCCTTAACACCCTTCATGCAGTGTAACTGCATTTCATGTTCATCATTTTGGAAGCCTTGAGGTGGTGCTATTGTGGACTGTCTCGATAGATGTATTTAAAACACCTACATAGGCTGTGAACGCTTGAGACAGATGTGGTCAGGTGTAATACATTAGTTTTTAAAAGCAACAGGATACCCTGCCAGTAAATTTGTGGTCTTAGGCAAAAGCATCGAATGGTGTGAGCAGAGTGGGCAGCATGCAGTCAAGTTTTAAGTGTTGGCTACTGTCATTAGTGAAATCACTTTTACTGCTGGGGGCTAGTAAGGGGAGGTCCACACCTACAAGTTATGGCAGTTTAACTAATATTAAAATGTTAAGCCAGCAAAAATCTTTGTGTGGGCACTTTCACATGGATTTCAAGCAAGTTACATTTGTTACAGGTGTTAGCTAAACCAATAAGTTAGGTTCAAATAGGCATAAGTTTGACATACAGAGTAATATTTATTTAGCTAAGTGAAATTTAATAAGCTTTTTAGCCAAGCAAAAGTAAATGATCATGTAGTATTTTCCCCATTAATTAAAAGTGGGCTATTTTTCTTCTGGTTAGAGACAATAAATAGAGCCACACGCAAACAGTTCAACTTTGACACAGAGGCACCTCTATGGGTCTCAGTTTATCCATAAACTTTCCAAAGGCCTGCAAGCAGGAGACTCATATTCTTTACAAGATTAGGGCATTCTTAGGGGTTTAAGTAAGCCAGACCTCCCCTCGTTTACCCCTTCTCCAAGCCTACACAACACACCACTGAATGCTTGCATTTAACAGCTCCCACCTGGCTGCTGGAGAAAGAGTGCTACATGTGAGCAGCTGAACAGGGAAACAAAATTAGTAGCAGTACACAGAAAAAGAAGCTGAGAGTCTCATGAGAAGATTTAAAGATAACTTCCCTTGCTACACCTTTTTCCTTTATCCTGTCCTGCTCACGTCCAGGGCACGTTCTTCAAGACAGAGTTAATATGCAGCCTTGCAGATGTAGTGGAGGCTCTCACAATGAGGCCCTTTCTTGTGATTAGTCTCCACACATATTAGTGTAATTACCATAATAAGAATCCCAGCTGGCACACATAACGGTTGCACCTTTGCCTACACATGTGCAATTGAGACATCATTTTGGGCTCAAGTCAACACAGGTCTTAGGTTGCCTAATGCAGGGCTCCTGAAGATTTTCCCCTCTAAGCAGTTAAATATTTATTGTAGGTGGTCTGTATTTATTATGGAACACACAAGTAAATTTCTAGAAAACTCTGAGCAAGTGACGGTCAGGTTTCTCCAGCATCTGACACATGCCAAAGCTGTGCTAGGCAGCAAAGTGCAGTGATGCTGGCAGCCCCATGTCACTGCTTCTGTCCCAGCCCATGACCTCAGCCATCACATGCAGTTGTCTGCAGGATGGCACATCTGGCTTAGTGATGACATTTGTCAAATGGAGCAAGGACACAGAACAAGGGAGAGATTGTGGCACTGCTCCATGAATGCAAGATACGAGCCTTGCCGGGGGCAGGAAAGGAATGAAAATGAAATATGAGAGTCTTGGGCTCATTGAATGTGACTCACCAGTACTCATTCACCTTTGCTACACACATTCAGGCTGTAGTTATGCAATAAACCACAGTAACTGTCTGCACCCTAGTACTTTGATTCAGTATTTTTTCTGGATGAAAGGGGAACTTCAAAAGACATTAAAGAGTGGGACGTTTATGTCTCAAAAGGGAGGATGAGGGAGATACCTAAGTGTACACTGCTGGTGGGCAGCTAAAGCCAAACCTTATATTAACAAAAGACACTGCACAGGGGATGTTAGTGGCTACACAGCTCTACAGGCTCTACAGGATAAAGCTTCACCAACTCCATTTCATTCACCTACCGTAAACCAGTAAATCTCTGTGGTGGATAGGCCCCAGCTAGCAGCCAAACACTCACACAGCCACTGGTCAATACCACCTGCTGCAGTGCATTGGAAGAAAATAGGAGGAACAGGAGCAAGAAAACTCATGGGTCAAAATAAAGAAGGGGAAATCACTCACCAGTTACTGCCATGTGCAAAATAGACTCATATTTGGAAATTAAATTTCACTCCAGACACCTGTCCTTCCCCCTCATTATTGCTGCAGGTTGCACTCAGTCCTTTTTGTGAGGCAACGAGCACTGCAGGAGTAGTCAAGGTCAGTACGCAGCAGATTCTCTCTGCTGCTCCTTCTCTCTCTTGTCCTGTGCTTCAGCACGGGACCTCTATGGGCCACATTCCTTTCGGAGGCGTACTTCCTCTGGCATGGACTTATCCACAGGTCACAGTCCTTTCAGGAAAGTACCTGCTCCACCACAGAGCACCTCCTAGTCCTCTGACCTCGTTATTCCCTCTGTTCTTCCTCCTGCCTCTCTATTACCTTGTTCTCTCCATGTTCCCTCCCCCTCAGCATTTTCTGCCTTAAACATCTTTTCACAAGGTACCACCAACTTGGCTGGTGGGTTCACCTGTGGGTGCCTTGCAAAGACAGCTGAAAGCAGGTGTGTCCAGCATAGGGTAGCCCCTGGCCTCCTCCCACAGAGTCCATGCCTTGGAGTCCAAAACCTTGCCATTTACATCCAACAAAGCCTCTAAGGGGTGAGTATTCATCACCTTAGCACAAAAGTATACAAGTTACAAATTGTCAAAATGTATTTCATTGTGCTTAACTTTGAGGGAAGAGTCCCCCAGGCTAAATATTTACTTTCAAGTCATCACAGGTCACCTCATTAACATAGAAGGCTATTATAAATTATTTTGAGGCTTAGACAACTACTCTTCTACAGGAACAGAGGTTAAATGAGTAGGACCTTAGGTAAGAAACCAAGTGGATATATGGATCGGCTCATTTGTACCACCAAACTCTTAGTTCAAAGCCACATATTGCCTTGTAGAAGTTCATAAATTAGCATATGAGGTAAAATGCATGCTGACTTACAATAAAGAAGAAGCTTACAGAAATCATGAGGAATGCTAATGGACAGGCACATGATCAAATACTTTCAGTAATCAGAAAGTCACTTGATTAAGGCTTGAGCTGCTTAGACAGCATTTGGTTTAGCATTCTTACCTCTTTCTGTGAAAGATAACCAAGATGATTTCTGAAATAACAGAAAAAACCCCAGGTTTCCTCACTTACAAACCCTTAAAATTGATAACTTGATAACTGGATTTGTAAAAGTAACAAAGGTTTCATTCTCAATTGCAATTGTAGTGTTTACAGAACTGGTGATCTACAGTACCTCAGCTTTTCCAGTTCACTTATATATTTGTTTCCTCAGTTTACCATGCTGACATTGTGGCTGTAACTGTAACTCCAACTAATAATGGCAGTAAAATCTGAACATGTACTATAATGATAATGTCTTACTTCCACTTTCTAGGGGTCAAGGTACTACAATTGCCCAGAATGCATCAGGTTCAAAGGAAAAACTAAAGAAGACCTTAGTTCATCTTCAAAGAAGGAAAACTTTCAGGCAAACTCCTCAGTACATTTGTCACAAAAATTGTTTCGCTATTCCCAGTAAAGCAAAAATAAAATGACAAATATCAGACATCTGATTAGCATGTATGATGCCAAGGGACACAACTCTTCTGAGAATATTTGCCTTTCAGACATGATAGAGATCTCCACTGCAAAAGCACAACCCATTGGGAGAGGACAACTGAAGGCAATAAGAGTTCACATACTACTTGAATGCAACCTTTTTTTCAGAAACTGAATCAATACACTGTCAATGCCTCTTACAAGTTATACTCCTGCCTGTAAGCCTCAGGAGAAACTCTTGGCAATTACCTTTATTATTCATAGACTTGCATACAGCTCTTCACAGTCTTTCATGAAAAAGTGCAGTTTGTTAACCTAGTCACATAGATCGACTCAAGGAAAAAAATTCACCTTATCAAAGTATATTCTTGACTGGCTACACTGTTGTATGCCTTTAATGAGACTGGACCAGCCCAACAGAAACCATTTTTAGTTATTTTAAAACACATATGGAGAAATAATCATCCTTTCAGTTCTGAAAGATGGAGTGTATCTGTCACAAAATATTTTAATATTTTATTATTATTTACCACTGCCAGCTGTATTCCCTTAAAGCCAAGCTAGAAAAATCACATTGATTTATTATTTAGACTACTAAGAAACACTAGGTCCTATTTATCTAGGCCTTCTGATCAGCTTGGAGATTCACATTTTCCCCCACACAGCTTATTTTGTCTGATTTTAAACTTAGCCAAATTTATTCTATAGTAGCACAGTCCCTGCATAGTGTCTTTTTTGAAGCTATTAAATCTTCCAAGAGTTATGAGAGTTTTAAGAGTCAACACTACTCTCAGTTTCACACCACTTTTCAATCAATTTTAAGGCAAAGAGTAACCATGAGAGCCTCTAACTTCTGTTGAAGTTCAGTAAGTTTGGTATCAAATTTCTTGTTTGATAAACCCTTTGCTTCCAAACTGATTTTCCCTTGGAAGAAGCTTTTCCACTCCAGGTAACTCTGTAATTTCCACTTATTTCCCACTGTAGAGTAACTGCTTATGGCAAAATATAGGCCCGTGCTGGCAGACAGCCACATTGCAAACATCTGTGCCACACACTGCAACAATGCCACAGGAATTACAGACATGTATGGAGTTTCTCAAGCATGTCAAGCTTTACATGCTTGTGCGTGTACAGGCTTGTGCCTACTCAAGCAGTAGAGATTATAGGAAAGTGCCCCGGAAAACAAGGTGCTAAAACACATCTCTTCCCTTTTCCATCTCTGTGGCTATATTGTATCAAGAGAAAATAAAATTATTATCTGCAGTCACAGATATCAGTGGAGGGAGGCTTCAAGAGCTCCTACCTACCTGCTGTCATTGCCAGCATCGATGACCATACCTGATTTCCCACTCTTTCCAGCATTTCCCCAGCTGAAGAACTACTGCAGTTACTTTACATCTAATAAAAGTAAGGGTATCATCTTGTGAAGAGGGGAGGTTAAGTGCACGTTTATTTTTTCCTCTTCATCCCTATTATCCCATACATTACCTCACATCTCTGTGAATTCACAGCCTACACCTATCCTGGCCTCCCTGTGTAGCAAGAACAGTTTTGCTGCTGACCTTTCCTCCTGCAACCACAATCAAAACACGGGTCAGCTTCAGAAATATCTCAGCTACACATTAACAGCCTGGAAAGTACTTATCAGTGCAGTAAATTGAAGGCAGCAACTGGCAAAACATTAAAGGCAGGAAGAGGCTTTTAGAGACTGAAGTAATGGGAAGCTGAATGTCTGAGATGGAGCAAGCCAGAGTTAAAAGGACATAGGGGCAGGACAGAACTTTGGCTCCTTTTGCTCGTTTGGCTGTTACAGTGCATTTCTAATGGAATCGTTCTTCATTTTCCCTTTGATGAATGTAGAAAATGGTTCACATGTAACTGCTATTTTCCCACAGATGTGCTAGTAGGTCCCAGACAAGGAGATAGACTAGACCAGTTGCTAATGGTCAGTAAATTTTCTCACTCCCTTGTGGCACCTTCCCATTCAAGACAAGTTGTTCTTTAAAGAGAGAATGCAAATTCAAATGGTATGCTAGAAAACACTGACACACGTGACAGTAGCCAGACCTGCTGTGTGATCCTAGGAACTCATGCAAATTGCTGTCTGCTGCACACTCCCATGAATCAGGGATGCCTGCCTTGTGCGGTGCTCTGGTTTTTCATCTGCAGAAGTCACCCGTGACTCACAATTCACAGGCAAGCAGGTTAGTAAAAAAGCTGGTAGAGTAAAAACACAGCCTGGAGGTCAGGAGAGATCCAGCATCTTTCTTTGCAAAATTCTGTCAGCAGATGCTGGACATGAAAACATGTAAACAGTTCCTTACATCTAGTTATTTTCTGTAAGTTTCCCTTAGGAAGATGAGTGAAACAATGGCAGTTTTGGATTTATTAATGATGCAAAGAGAGTATTTTGAACATAGGCATACAGTGTTCAGAAGTTTTTAAAACAGTAAGCCTCCAATAGCGAAAAGCAGGGAGGAGACTGTTTGTTCTTTCTAGCGTGCCTGACTAGATTTTGTACTTTTTTCAGAGGTAACAAAGCCACTGTCAGTCAGCTGACTAAACCCTGTTTCCTTACTAAGCAGTCCACTAAGAAACACACACCGGTTAGTACAACCATATTGAAGACACACAGCAAACATCTAAACCTCTAAAACTGTTTACAATACAAGAAGTAGTCTACAGAGTATAGGATACAAGACCAGAGTCACCACAGTTGATTCCTACATCCGAGCTTTTGTAACAGAGTGAGTTTTAATAATCACATACCTTGCTAACAATAAGACAGTTTGCAGCCAACAAGTTAAATGCCTTATTTAAAAAGAGAGTAAAGGCAACACAGAAATTTCTCATCAAACGACTTGAAACATAAACACAAGCTCATCTGAAGAAGGTGCTTTATATAAAAATACACGGAACAGCAAGACAATTAGAAAAAGGGGAAGTAGCAGTGTATATATATATATATAAGTCTATCTCAAATAGAAAAGTAGGAAAAGCATCTTTCAGCTCCTGCCTTAGTAAATAATACATTTAACAAGTAACTTAAGTAACTTTGATCTTTAGTTTGCTAATATTATTTTGCTAGTTAAATACTTACTATATGAAAGAATATTTAACATAAGATTGCAGCTAGACAAATATCCCTCTTCTGCAACCACAAAACAGAACAGCAGGACTTCAGAAAAACAAGCCTTGCCAAAACCCATTGCTTAAGTTTGCGATGCTCGTGTCTTAAGATACAACACTGTAATTCTCTGAAGCTTGTGTATTTGTAGTGCAACCTGTATTTTTTGCCTAAAAGAGTGAGATCTTTGGAAAATACCAAAATGCATACTTTGTAGAGATGTCATACCAAAAACTCACCATTATTTGAGAAGCAACAAGAGCAGTTGCTGTAGCTGTAACAGTTGAGAATCACGTACTCCAACAAATATATTTTTGGCTGTGTAGGTAAAGCCCCTTCAGTTGATTGGCAGTACGACGCCTTTGGTTCAGACCATCCCAAATACCTGTCGCTCTCACAATTAACTTCAAAGACACTCACTAAATTCATCCAAGCTTGTTTGCTTTGTATTTATAGAGGAAACTAAAAATGACTTCCTCCTTAGCATATATTTATTAAATTTAAGGAGCTTATCAGAATTTCTTATGGGTCTGCTTAACTCCAATGATTAAAAAAAGTCCTGCAGCTATGTGGTAAAGTCAATATGAAGTGAAAGAAGTGGTCAAATAAGGGGAGGAAATTAAAAGGCAGGAGGTGTTGGGAAGATCTTGGTTTAGAAGCTGAGAGACGCTAGGGACTTGTTTTCCCTCCACGAGTATTTAGCATTTAAAGACTGATTGCTATTGCAGTCAGGTTTTCAAAACAGCTCACTCCTTTTTGAGCTTATTTCCAGGAGTGAGTTATATTTCTGTAAGCACTAATATTCCAGATAACTGTGCCCAAGTCATCAGAATTTCTGAATCTATATAGTTAAATCAGTGCAAGAGTTCCAAAAAGAGCAGATTACTTAAGATATATGAATCTGAAAACTACCCCTCCTATTTCAGTTCCGCAGTGTGAGCTGAGAACAAGATAAAATAAATAAATAAATAAATAAATAAATTAAGCACCCAAATCCTGTCTCCCTTTCACTTTCAGGACCTGACTGCAGGGGTGTGATTCTCAGCCTGGTCTCTCACTTCTCACCTCCTCACCTCAGAAGATGACTGCCTAGAGGTTTTAGCCTCTTTCTGCATTTTCAATATTAAACTCCTCAAATGCCCAACAGTGGGCTTTCAGAAGCTTATCAGAGTCAGCAACACCAAGAAGCCTCCTGCTAAGGTCAGTCCTGAATCCTTTTGGGATCTGTAAACCAGAAACTTCTCTGCCTTGCCTGTGGTAGGCATCCTCTGGTCACACCTAGCACATTATTCCTATACCAGATAAGTGCAGCTGTGATGCTCAAGCTCTTTATCTCAGACCTCTGAACACTCCTTAAAGCTGTGAGAGATACAGGACCAATTCTTCCCATTAATGGAAGGATTGTAAATCACCCACTGTCTTGGCTGAGACTACAGAGTAGATTTACCATCCCCAGAATATCAACAAAATCCATATTAAATAAAATAATGGACTTTCTTTGGGCTACAGGCACAAGCATGATTGTATAATTTGAGGAGAAGAGTATTCACTCAAGAAGATGGAAAAAAAGTGAATTCTAGTTCCTGCCCCAATGCCTACTTCAGATAAAAATATACAGATAGTCATTGGGGCAGGGCCTGGAAACCAAGAGTTTTAGGAAGGGTGGCAGCTGTTCCAGGAAGTATGCGTTCATGAATTCGGTAAAGCAGAGCATGAGCAAGCAGGCTGAAGTAGACAAGACTTCTTTAGCAGAGGAGATTATTATTAGTCTTTTAAGGAAGCTATTTCACGAACAACAGTGTGATAAGGCTGGAATGTCATGGCTATTCTGATCCAGATGACAAAAATCACTATATTTCCAGACAGCAAGCTGACTCAAGCCCTAGTCCAGCAAAGATTTTCTGATGTAATTTGCTCCACCGGTAATCAATCACGTATTTGCATAAACTGGTTTTTTTTTTTCTCTACTTTCCACTAGCAACATGAGAAATTTCCAAACACTGGGTCACTGCAAAACAAACAGAACTCATAGATGCATGCTGTATGAACCAGCACCAAGATTATAGACTGGCTGGACCTAAGTGAATTACAGGTTATGAACAGAAGCCTATCTGTAACAATGCTATTTCAGATTAAGGATATTCCATTTGGTGAGACCAGAGTTTAAGCTAGAGAAATCTTATGTCTCTTTAAAGAATACGAAAAAGAATATAGCATCATGATAAAGAATATATGCAACTTTGAATCACGTGTCAAAACCAGCCTCATCAACGTGTTTAGGAAGCATGCAAATATAGCAAATAAGTCACATTCAATCCATTTGGCCATACCATGTATGACTGACTTAAATAATAACCTCTAAGACTGACTTCTACGTTGAAAACCATCAACCTGCTTCAGGCACGGGTATCAAACTATACTTCAACAGGAATGGAAAATCCATGTTAAGCTCTGAGATCCTGTTCCTGCACACACTTCCCGCACTCCAGATGCTCTTGCACAAGCCCACTGCTACTCCATGTGGAACATCTGTTTCCATAGTAGGTGTTGAAAAAAGAAGCAATTTTAACAAAAGTAGAAGTAGTTGTATATGGAAATGCATTGATATACATAATACGTAGTATCAATACTAAACTTGGTATGACTTTTGTGGTAGTTCAATTCAGACACACTGCTGAATCACTAATATTAAATCTGTGTGAATTTGAGCTGACATGGTTATTTTCTGTTTGCAGGAACTAAAGATATAAAGTATCTAAACAAGATTAGCTCAGGTTTCACTAATTTTGCACAGATGATTGTGCCTGGCAGGTTCTTGAGATGTTAAAGCCTTCTCCCCTTGCTTGAGAAACTCCAAATCATTAGCAAAGAGAATATGCATAAATCACAGGTGGGAGAGTAAAGTGTAGAGAGAGCCAGACCATTTCACCTATTTGAATGTGGTCAGAGGACACTGCAGCAAGTGAAGCTACTATTCAGAGAAGTGAGACAGCAGATGGTCACCAAAACAACCAGAGTAATTCTCAGGGGTAATCGTATTTTCTGCTGAGGTGTAAACATCAGTTGTGTGGGTATTTCCACATGCCCATGCTTTGATCTTGACCCCATACACACTTAGATGTAAGCTGAATTTTCTAATGGGACCACTCATGAGTTCAGCTCAGCAAATACCTGCACATTTGCAGGATTAGTCTTTGTATCTGAACTGGACTCACAGGTCCATTTTGTTGATATTGCCAATGCTTGTAGTTGATACTCTTACCTTCATTACAAGAGAAAAGCTTTCCCCTGTCCCAATGCCCATAATCTGGTGGTCAGGTGGTTTTTAGATATGTTACACCAATATGCAAACCTATTAATGAAAAAGTACTACTGCACTGGCTATTCACATGGAATATTAAAAATACAGAGAAGAACAACGAACAGCTAAAATCTGAAGACCTGAGAATTTGTTTCAGCTTTTTAACTCATGCAGGTATAAGACATTGCTATTCCTGACTTAAAAGAGTAGACCAACATGAAAACATGTCTATCAAATTTAGTGGTGAAAACTGGTTGTACCACAAGTATGTTAAAGGAAAACATTCTGTGCAAGTTGTTTAGAATACCTATAGAAATGCTCTGTAGCCAGGCCTGCACAGCGTAGGAAAAAAAGAAAACCCACACAAGTAACCCTTCAGTATTTTTAAAAGTAGTTTCCTCTCTTTATTCAGAAACATCCTGGGAGTGGTTCCTTTGTATAATGGCATTTTCAACTAGATAGGAGGGCTGGAAAAACTGTGGTTACTCTTCAGCTAGATGCTTTCCTATAGCGCAGAAATATGCCCATTCAGAGAACTGTATGGCTGCCCTAATGATTTCCGCGGAATAAAGGGAAAGAACTGAAGAGGAACCTTACAAGGCTCTCAGTGATATGAGCATGCACTGAGGTTCTGCAGAGGGACAGCAATAGTCACACTGTTAACGAGTCTCCTCTACTATGTAATAAAAAAAAAAAAAAATCCAGGATGAACAATTTCTATTAGGTATTGGACTTTCTGGAGACACATAAATGGGAAATGGAATGGCTGAGCACTTCCCCAAACAAAGCACGCTGAAATTTAATTCATATTCTTCATGACTGCGCAGATCTGCCTTGACTTACATGAACATAATTGGGGAGTATATTCAAAAAGCATGTTTTTTGTGAGATCAGGATATTATAAAATAATATAAGAGAGTGGTGGAGTAGAGGTTGTGTCTTCTGCTCAACTGCAGAATCAATGTGTGCCCCAGTGGTGCTCCATGACTGGTGCTGCAGAGACAGATGTTGCAGTTGGAATTGATCAGAAAAGCCATAAAGTGAGGAGAGCCTGAAGACTGCAATAGTTTTGCTTCTCAAAATACACTCCATGTTTAACAGTAACTATCCCTACCAAAGCGGTTTGGTGATAAGGATTGAAACAATTGCACCTTTGAGAATCTTGTAATGTTGGTAAAGTTTTCTTTGTTTTGTGAACAGAGGATTTAAAAGTCTAGTAACGAGTCTTGAATTTCATTCAAAGTAAGATACAGTAATGACAGCTAGAAGTTGTAAGTAAAGCAGGGCTTCTTACCTGAAATTTTGCAGATCCGAGTGATCAGTTATTCTCCTTTATTGTAAATGACCTTAATCAATAGTATAGAGGCATAGAACTGAGCTCTCCTGCTACGTTTCTTTGAGACAATTCAGTGACAACGTGTCTTCAGACATTATTAGCTGAAGGTGAGCTCAGCATTACAGTTACCTAATATTTACTGTGCAATTATCACTAGTTGCCTTTTATACGACACTTAATTCCCAGGGATGCCCAAGAATAAAATCAGTTGCACAAGAGGCACATATAGCAGGCTCATAATCCAGCTGGTTAAGAACCATATAGCTTTACATCAGTCTTCTGCCCCAACCCTGGCACAGCAGTTGTGCCAGAAATAGGGAAGAGGAAGGTACAGCAATAATGGTCTGAGCTCCTATCTATTTTCTAGTGAACTTGGGGTTTAACTTAGGTTCAAAACACAGTCCTTCAACAGTCCTTTTCATCTGTCTGGGCAGTTTGTTCAACAGAGAATATTCATCATAAACACAAAATTCAATGTCTAGAAACAAACAAACCATAATATAGTCTTACCCAAAATGAAGAATTCCTACAATTCTGAAGAAAGTTCTCCTGTGATCAGACTAAAAAAGCAAGAACAGACCAGCTATTCTCCTTGTGCCACATGGGATAGAGACCTGGACAGGCCTGATGGGTCTCACTGCAGCTAGGGTTCCTGGTGGACCAGGAGCTCCTGAGTTCAAAGCCAGGTACCTGGAGTCACCTGCTGCACCCCAGCCTGATGTGCCATCTGCGCAGCAGAGCTGCAGAGTAACAGTAGCCTGACAGTACTCGAGCTCCTGGTTCAAAGGCAGTCTGCCCTCAGAGATGTGAACAGGCAGGAAGCCAGGCAGACTTCTGGTTTTGTGAAAAATTGAAACTGATTGACGTTTTCCCATAAAATTTGCAGGTATGCAGCAAAGCCATAAACTATGGTTTAAAAGAAAATGAAAGGAGAAATACACAAAGTTTATCTTTCTTATGTGAGAAGTCTTTGAACAAGGATTATTCTGTCTTTAAAGGAGGGACCACATTATTCATTAAACCTGCCAGTGTTTATCCTTGATCCTGTTCTGAAATTTTAGGCTTTCTGACTTGATATGCACATTCCTCAACAGGACCACACTGCTCCCTGCCTCTGCCCCTCTTTAACCTTCTCCAAACACCTGGCATCCTTTAGTTTCATCACATATCCAGCTCCATCTCCTATGAATTTGTTCCCATTCCTCCTAAGAGTTCCTCCAAAAACTAATTCATCTCTATGTAAATAATTGATCAAAAGTTACTTTATATATATCCCATGCTCCAATTCTTGTGTTTTAAAGCAAAACTTCAGACTCTAACAGTCAAAAATTATCAGATGGGGAAATCAATCATTCATGAAGCAAAGTATCAAAAATGCAAGTATCCAAAAACGAATGAAATTAAAAACTTGGAGATATTTAGGAGACTTACTCCCTGTTTTTAGGGAGAATTTTTTCAGTCTTCACAATCTAATTATGCATTATTATCCATAATGATTCAATTATATCTTAATTAGTGCATCTTCACTGTCTTCCTGTGTTTCTCTGCTTCTACCCTTTTTTTTTCTTCCAAAAAAATCTCTTCATACATGCCCAAAAAGTAACCAGTCACAAGCTACTTTCTTCAGATCAATCACACTATTTTGAGAGAGTACCTCTGTCGATTCCTTACATAAGTACTTTTAAGCCAAATACTGAAATTCCTCTATACTCAATTTGTATCATTACCTATTGACTCGCTCTACAGAGAAAGGAAAATACATTCATCATAAACAACTTCTTCACACCATTATCTGAGTAAATAAGCACCGTTTTCCCTCCGTGGCTAGCATCAGGACAAAACACCATACCTGTCTTGTTCCTGCAGAAGCAAAACCAACGCTATTGTTAAACATAAGTCAGAAAAATATCAGCGTTCTGAGCATGAATGACTGCTTATCAATGAAGTGATAAAAAACCACACCTCACCTTTAAGTGTTTTTATGAAAGGTCTTGTATGAAAATAGGAAAGCAGTGGCAGTTTAGGAAAGAAAAACCCCACCAAACTAAACCAATACCCCTACCCCCCCACACCTAACAACAAACCCAAACCAAAATACAAAACAGGGAAAATCACTTACTGTACTTGGTTCTGCAGAAGTATTCAACACAAACATCACCCTTCCTTGTCCAGCTGCCAAGTGCTAAAGCATGAAATGAGCAGCTGTTTCCTTCAGGCTGGGGCTGTGTGTCTTAACTAGTCACATGCCCCTCCTGATAAATCTTGCTATTGTGCCAGGAGGTCAGAATCTGAAGATCATTATTCCCCTTACTAGAAAATCCTTTTCATAACAGCAGCCTTTGCTAAAGCGTTTGACTGGAACATGGCGTTATGTGCTCCATAACTTTTTTTTAATGACTGACAACAAGTAGTAGATAAGCCTTAATCAGCAGTAGGGGCAGTACAAATGGAAAGTTAAACATATCCCTGTTGATCACTTCAGGTTTGTTTCTGACTTCACAATTCACTGTGTTTAAATTTGGGAACTTAAACCATCAGGAACAGGACAATTTAAAATGCTGTGGCATTCATAGCATCTTTAAGACCAGGCCACTGCACAGATCATGAAAAATAAGTGAACAGTCTCACTTTTGGGGATTAGTTGTACTTAAGGGTCAACATCACAACTTTTCGTGTTTAGATAGTAGAGTGATTAGTGCCTTATTAATACTGGAGATAATTTTAATTTTGGTATCTTGCATTTTGCACCACTGATTAGGAACTGCATTATGCCAGACACTGTCTAATCAGACTGTGATAGCCCTTTTGAGGTGGGGACTATCGGTCTAAATAGAGAGAGCAAAATGGGAAACAAAAGCGTCCTTATCCCCATGTTCCCAGATGTAGGACAAATGAAGGAGAAACACTGAAGTAAAGAAATGAACAGATTCTGATGGAATTTTCCAGGGTGATACGTAGCCATGCGTGACTGAAATTCAGCTGAGACTCTGTGCCCAATTTCCTTTTTCTTGGTCACATACTTAAAGATATTTAGGTATTTAAGGAGAAAGGCATACTGTCAACGGGATTTTGAGGTTCAGATGCAAAAGCTCATTTTCTGAAATGCTTAACTCCCATCCCACTTGTAGGATATACTGTGCTGAAATCCCTGTGGTACTTTAAATTGAAGAGACTAACAGGACACAGGCAACTGCAAAACCTCAGCATATCATGTGGTAATATTATTTTATCATTTGGTAAGCAATCCATATCTCACAAAATTGCATAAATTCACCTGATGATAAAGGGCATTATAACGTATTTTTCTGAAATACAACCTGCACTAATAGTACTGCAACTGGGATTTGAACAAGCTCAAGGAATTGCTCAGAACCAGACAGATGCCTGTTGCTAAAATTATTGAATTGTAACAGTGTATCTAGCTGGCACATGTCAGAAACTAATGGAAACCTGCTGGTCTCTTCTCCCAAGCAGCAAGTGATAGGACAAGAGGAAATGGCCTCAAGTTGCACCACGGAAGGTTTATATTGGACATTAGGAAAAAATTCTTAATGGAAAGGGCTGTCAGGCATTGGAACAGGCTGCACACGGAAGTGGTGGAGTCACCATCCCTGGAGGTGTTTAAAAGACACATAGATGAGGTTCTTCGGGACATAGTTTAGTGCTAAAGTTAGGTTAGGTTACGGTTGGACTCCATCCTGAGGTTCTCTTCCAACTGAAATGATTCCATGATTCTATGAAATGACTGAAGATGAGGGCTGCCACAAAAAAAAAAAAAAGGGTAACTTGGGTTGCTTCCTTTGACTTTACCCAGCTCTTTGTTTTATATACGCTCACAGGTAGCTAAGAAACCACGTGCCACCAGCACTGTCAGTGCACCCTGGTGCCAGGAGGAAGCCTTCGTGCTAATTACCCATGGCTCTGCAGGTCTTGCAGAGAAACTGCTGGGTTTCCTTGACAAATTTTGATGGAAAAACCTCCCACATTCCATGGCTTCTCGTAACGCAGCCAGACATGGCCGTACCCAGCCTGTCGGAGGACCTTGCCAGTAGCCTGGGAGGTGAAGGTGCCCAAACCCCGACCTTTCCCTGGTGATGCAGCAGCACTCGGTGCCTTCTTTGTCCTCACCTGCCGCTGCACCCACACCCCGGCAATGTGTGTAAACAACAAAGAAGTGAGAAGGAGCCATCAGTCGAAAGTCTCCTCAGTTTATGGCCGGGGAGGCGCGTTCCTGGCCCTCCCGGGGAGCACGAGCCCGGCGGAGCAGCCGTCCTCCCCTCGCGCGTCCCTGGTCGTTAGGCCCGTTAGCCCCCTCACAGGGGGCAGTGCGACGCCCTCAAAGGCCGCCCTGCCAAGAGACGTCGCCTCTTCGGCCGGACGTTTCGAAGGGCAGAAGGGCACCGGGCGAGACAGGGGCACCAGGCACGGTGAGCCCAGCGGCGTTGCGGCGAGTTCCACAGCAGCCCCCAGCGGCCTGAGGTCCCCGCTGCAGCCGCCTCAGACCCTCGCCTTGGAGGACAGAGATGTGGTTTCGTGCTTGAAACGCTGGAGGGTAGCATGATGCCAGGCTTCTGTTCTGCATTGGTAAATGGGGTAAGTGTAGCGAAACGACTAATGCTTCTGGCATAGTAGGTTGAGGGCTAGGCAAACAGCAAATGTTTGCTGCAGATGTGCAGCACCGTTTTGCCCCCGTGTGCCATCAGGCTGGGCAAAATGTCAGGGAGTTGCTCCTCTTGGCCAGCCTGGGGGGCTGGATGAGGCCTCTAAAGAGAGCATACCCATGCATGAGGCTCTGTGACCCTGGGGCCTTCTGAGCTGCTGAGGAACCTTTAAAAGAAGAGTATCACAGTATCACAGTATCACAGTATCACAGTATGTTTGGGATTGGAAGGGACCTCAAAAGATCATCCAGTCCAATCCCCCTGCTGGAGCAGGAACGCCTAGGTGAGGTCGCACAGGAACATGTCCAGGCGGGTTTTGAATGTCTCCAGAGAGGGAGACTCCACAACCTCCCTGGGCAGCCTGTTCCAGTGTCTGTCACCCTCACTGAGAAGAAGTTTTTTCTCAATTTTAAGCGGAACCTCTTGTGTTCCAGCTTGATCCCATTACCCCTTGTCCTATCATTGTTTGCCACCGAGAAGAGCCTGGCTCCATCCTCATGGCACTCACAGGAGACTGTAAAAACTGTGAACTCAAAAATGATAAATAGGCCCATGATGAATGAGTTCATTAAAGTTTAGGACACGGGTGGGATGAGGTGATGAGAACTGCCTTTGCAGAACTGAGTTGGAGGCTCCTGCAGATCCTGACGAGGGATGACCGTGCACAGACCTGTCTGGAAAATATCAGGCCTCACTCAGAGAAAGAAGCAAGCACTACTGTGCTTTAGCGCATGGCCCATTGACCAGATGAGTTCTTTGATAAATGTAATTTCATTTCCTCTAAAAGGCATTTTGAGATGAAGGATAACAGAACGTTACATGCAGCTATAAAAGTAATACTGAATTTATTTACAAACTTTGCTACAAAATTACTCCCTCCTGATAAATAGGAAAACATTATTTAAATGAGTTCCACAACAGTCAAACAGTCCGCAAATACCATTCACATTACTTTGTCCATTTCTATGCTTATGCAATATGAATCACACTCTTTCACAGTTATCAAGACCCTTTGATATCTTTGATTAAATACTGGCATTACCTGGGCCATTTGAAATAGCACATGGAACAGAGTCATCACTGCACTGAATAGCTGCCTATTTTTATTTAGTAGTCATGCTCCACATAGGCATATAATTTGATGATAATGACTGAATGGCAATATTCCACAAACAACTTGGGATACACTCCCTAAAAATAAAAGGAGCCTTTGTACTTTCTGAAATGAGTAGACAAATGATTTTTTCTGTTACAGTAAAAAATGCCATAAACACTAATTGCAGTTTATGCAGGAAAAAGTTTATCAGTTCCTCATGCTAGATGAAGAGATTTAAGTCATCATGAAACAGAACAGAAAAATTATTTGGGTATAATTCCTGAAAATAAAAGTCTCAAATATTTCGTGGAAGGTTGTGTCTTATTATTTTATTTTTTATTTTCTTCTGTTTTTTTTTTTTTTATTTTTTTAAAGAAATACCAACGTACAAAAGAGATAAGGTAGCTAATGCAGACACAGTGAATATAATGTTGCGTTCTTATATCTATCAGATGGCATCTTCTGCATGACAAAAGCTTTGCTGTTTGTTACACGACAGTGTATTAGCTTGTCTGTTGAGAAAACTCAAGGCTGGATTGTAAAGGGTGTTTTTTTTCTCTGGGGACATTGATCCCTCAAATAAAAACCGGGAAATGAACATAGATTTCTCAGACATGCTAGGAGAAATACTGAACAGGAACAACAAAAAATGAGTAGAGTTAGAACTGAATTGTGCTAGGGATGGGTGCACGTAAGGTTAAAATTTTAATGTCAAACAAATAGTATGGATAGTTTTTAGAAAAGTCACAAAGAACTGAAGAGTGGAACAGTTGCCACCCCATTTTAGTTCAGTTTGAGATCAGGAACTTGTTTGCTTTTATTGATGCTGGAGAAATGGATTCACAGCCTCTCCTTGCTATAGGAGAGACTTTATATCATAGTTTGTTTTTAACTGTTGTTTCTCTTTTTAGACATACTTGGCTATGCCTGTAATAAATTTTGACTCGAAATTAACTTGAATAACACAAATTTATTCCCGATGGATTTCAACGCAATAAGCAAAGACAGCGCTGGCCGGCCACGAGATTGGCTTCTCCAATGGCGCGCCGGGAAAACTTCTTCCAGCCTTTTTATAGGGTCCCGGGTTCGTTGCTCAGAGTGCCACGTCACTCGTTCTTTCTGCGACTGTGTCCTCTGTTGTCAGGCAGTTAATCTCCTATCTTCTCACCTATCCCTGCTCCCCTCCCACCTTTATAGGATCGAACATTTAAGGCAATTGCATAACAAAGGGCAGGGGCTTCCCATGTTGCACAATAACCCCTGAGCGTTTCCTTTTAAGAAGTGTTAATGAACAAACATCTCTAACTCTTAGAATTGTTTATTACATGCTTTGCTTATATGTCATTTAATTAACAGTAGATGCACTCATTTATAAATTGATCGCTGAGAGAGAACTTAGCATCAGTGCTTTGATACTGTGCAAAATTTTGGAACCAAGAATAATTTTCTGAATATGGCAATTACGGAGGGCTATTTTGTGGGTTGCCTGAAAATGTCTTATTTTCCTGTTAATGTGTTCCTCTGGAGTTTCTGTAACAGGAGGTAAGATTCTCCGTGGACATAAATGTCAGGTTATGCTAACTGCAAGTCTGTGTTATTATGTTTCCTAAATAGTTGCACTGTGATTTGACCGTAGCCTTTTAGAATATGTGGAAACCATAACTAATATTGCCTGGTTTGCCGGTCTACTTCACTGCCTTAGATATATAACCTTCACTATCAGCAGAAGTGAATGTAAGCAGCCATGGAAGCCTTCACTAGACAGGATGTTTTATAAATACCTAAGTGCAATGAAAATGCCTGCTATAAATAGTCCAACAGCTCTTACACTAAGCTGCCAGCTAAAGGGCATCTGAAGGACATAATGGAAAGGAAATTTTGCTGAAAATATTTTGTGTAAGTCTCTCAGCCTTACATTACATTAAATCAGTTTTAAGCATCTACATGCTATGTTATATCCCAAGCAATTTTTAGTCAGTTCAGGGTTCTTCAATACAATGCTCTAGAGGGCACAGGAGTACTGCAAATGCACTGGGTACCTCCCCTTTCATACTCGAGGGTACACCCAGTAGTCATGGTATGGCTAAGAAAGCAAGGGCTGAGAACGTATAATCAAATTAGGTCATCTGTAGGTATGACCCTTGAGATCAGTCCTTTCTTTATATCAGCAATTATATGTCCTAGGTGGAGCCTTCAGCAATGATTAAAGTTGTTGGCTGCTTTCTATTGGAAAAAAAAATGCTTCAGAGTGTTTTTAAGTATATGAGAATACAGTAATTTAAACTAAAATTTTATATGCTGTATACCTGCCTGAAATTTGTAGTTTGTGAATTAAACTAAAATATCCAATAATTCCATTTCCAGAAATAATGGGGGGAAAAATTGTTGTGCTCTGTTAAACATTTCTTCTAAGTATGGCATTGAAAACCAGTGGCACTTCGAGGCTCTGAAGTACAAACCTGCCTTCTGACAGATCAGTTACATCTTGGCAGGCAGTGAGGCAGTGGGGGATTTTTTTGTTGATGTAGTAAACATTCAGCCCAGTTGTACACTTCTGACTGATGTTTTTACTTGTTTAGTAGAGATTTGGGTGTTTGTTACTGTGGCTGCTGAATTCTCTGGGGATTACGCCACTCTGACAGTGCTCCTTGCCCTCAGTGCTTCTCATACCATGTTCCAGAGGGGCTCCTACCCATCCTCCCGGCCATCTTACCACCCCTTTTGGATGGCTCTTAGTTTTTCCCCTAAGCACTTGATCTACCTAGTGGAAAACCCAGAATCAGTGTGCCTGGAATGGAGTGGAATATGGAGAAGGGGTTACTGGAGTTAGGAGGAGGGAAGTGCAGTAAAAGTGCTAAGGTGCAGAAGAGGTGGATAAAAGAGAAATTAGAATGGAATAATTGCAACTGTAAGGGACCTACAACAGCCATATAGTCCAACTGTGAAGTGCAGATGTATAAGAATAAAGGAGAGGATCCAGGAGGTAGAGATGGCAGGTGGAAGGATGAAGTTTGGTGATAAGGGTGGATTGTATAAGAGTGGTGGGGATAGCATAACCACATCACTTAATGCAACCTTTTCACTCATGCATTACTAGTGACTCTCCTCCTTTCCTCTTGATGTACAGCTTAGAATCTACACTCTGGTTTGTGGAAATGCTGTCCACTCACATCTCTAAGTTAATGGTAATTGTGCCTTAACTCATGTAATATTTTCTCTGAAGAAGTATAGGGAGATACTAGATTTTAGGGATCACAAATCTGGCATGAAAAATAGGAGATGGTCTTTTTTTTTGGTCTTCAGATTTAGAAAGGGGATAGCAATGACTAAGGGGCTGAACGAGGCAATTTTTTTAAAATGCATGCAACATTTCATAAGAGACCTCAAATCTACTTAAAACCCAAACTTACTCAAATAAAAACCACATCCTCAAAACCAGCTCTCCTCCTCCCTTATTCCCTGCCACCACTGATGTCACAGTGGTTCAGTAAGTTAGTCTCTTCTGAGTGAGGCAACACAAGCTGGTAGTGAGGATCTGAGCCTCAACCTAAAGCAATACCCTGAGCTGGAACAGACATCCCACCTTGCAGCTTGACCTACTCCATTTGCATTGGCTGTACAAGAGTGGAAATGATGGAGTCTAGTAACAGACCCAGAAAAGAGCAAAAAGAAAAGCAATCCTGTTGCCTTCCTCTCCCTAGAAAGAACCTGAACGATTTTTTCCTTTAGCAGTTTCTGTCAAAACCCTAAAAAAATAATGCATCACACCCTTGTAAACAATAGCACTTTAAGCTTGTGTTTGCACTGTAAAATGAGGCATGGACCAAAAAGGCTTAACCTGGTGGAATTGGCAGGCAGGGTCTCCAATAAATCCAACACACAGCATGTTCATCAGTCAGACTACATTATCCAGCAACCTATCCAAGCTCTGCTGCATTGCATGCAAACATCTTGGGGTCCGTACTTCCAAACCTGCTGTGAGATGAGTGTATTTGGATCCATCTGTGCCTTCTATGTACTCTGTGTACTCATGCATGTAGAACATAATGATCTTCCCCTTAAACTTTTATCTTGAACATAGTATATGCATATGTTCTGTTGTAAGCAGGCAAGCTTTTGGGTGTCAGATAAGAGGAATGGTAAAATTAGCATGCTGTGTTTGAAGTCAGATTAGGTGATCTAATGACTCTACCGGGCTTTAAATTTTATCAGCCTGTTAAAATAATTTTGCTTGAAATCAATGGGACTACTCATGTGCTTAAATTTAAGCACCTGTATAAACATTTGCACGAGTCAGGATGTTATTCAGCACATAGTTATAAGGTGGGTTTTTTAGACATTATCAAAGAATTTTTTTTTAGCACTGGCATTTCTATTTTGAGCAGCTGCTTTTCTTTGTAGAATTATTTTGATGCTGTCCAATATTGAACTTTGATTTCTTAATGTGTTTTAGCTACGTTTCTTTTTATGTTCCCTCTCCCCCAGTTCTGCTTTTTGAGTGAGACTGCTGTAGGCTGTACATGTGTTCTCAAAAAATCTTGCTTTGACTGCCCCAAACAGCCATACTGGTACTTCTAAGCTCTCTGCCCTTTTTTTTTTTTCCTGAGATGTCAGCAGGCTTGACTGTGACTTGGAGCACAAAGCTCCCTTGTAAGAGCATCTGGTGTAGTGGAATAGGGGCTTAGGGAGAAATTAAGGTACTTACACTGGAGCACTTGCATGAGGAATAATAAATCCTACTAAACTTGAGCTAGCTTTGCATGAAAGCATGGCATGGTTTGCCTGTCACCCAAAGTGACATTGTTTTTTTAAGTCATGCAATTTTTCTGTAAATCAGCAGCAGTGACAGTTAACTGAAGTATTTATTTGCCAACCCTAAACTTTTTTGTGTCTCCTGGCAAAATATTGGCAGGGTAGAAAGCAAGTTAACCTCCAATTCTTTCTGGTATATCAAAATCTCATATTTAATTTTTAGTTTGGAGCCTTAATAATTGCAACCTCATTAGTACTTGTGAACACTCAGAAGTGTTTATGTACAAATAATCTCCTGCAGAGAAGTTAGACCCTAGCAGGTAATAAGATTTTATAAGGTGCAGAGGTGTAAATTTCATTCTAAGGCCTTCTGGAATGATTGTCTCTTCAGGACAAAACTCTTAGTTTGCAGACTTCGAACTCATGAACTTGTGAACTCTTGCAGTTTGTGTGTTTTTTCCCCTAAAGTTGCTACATCTTTGATTATCTGACTATGTAAAGTAGTTTCCATTTTTTAAACTAGGGTTAGTAACTCTCGCAGTTACGGAGACAAGCTTGAAAATACTAGCCTCAAGTTCTTGAAGACAGAAAACCTAACAGTCATTTCTAAAATGGAGTTCTTTCTAAAACAATCTGACTTATTTGGAAACTGCATAGTGTGTTTTGAGCGCCACTGGCTGTATTGCTGACACATTTTCCCAAGTTCTGAGTTGCTTTGAGCCTGCCCTAGATGTTAAAATGGGAGAAGGGATTGAAGAAAGAACAGGGTAGCTCTGAGCCATTGTCATGTTAGCCATACAGCATAATCTAAGAAACAGAAACTGTTCTCAGTGGTATGAACAACTCTCTTCGCTTCAATGGGTTTGTGTCTGCGCCTCTCATCAGAATTTGTTCTGTTCATTCTTCATTAAGTATATGAATCTACTAAGGGTATTAAATAGGCAATTTCTAAGCACCATCTATAATATAATTTCCACAGATAAATGTGAAAGTGTATCAGTACATTTTATCACCTCCATCCTATGAGTTTTACAAAAACTTGTCTTTCATAATGGTGGTTACACAGTTAATCTTACATTTTTTATTTAGCCATCCCCCGCCCCCCCCTTTTTTTTTTTGTATCTGATTTTTGAAATCAGATAAAGAAAAGCCTGATCCTTTCTATGACCATTGACTAACATCTGCTCCATTGGAATTGCTGCTTGGCACCTTCCTGGATCAGATTTTCAACTGACTGCTGCAGTTCACAATTGTCCTGTCACAGCTTTTCCCTCACATAGATGACATTTTGCCTTGTATCTTCACAATAACAGACTTTAAACATAATAGCATCCTACAGGGATACAGTAGAATAACAGCACATCACACTTCCTTTTTACTCACCAGCAACTGTTTACAATAAACCACTAATCCTAAGCAACAACTGAATAACAAATGAATAATCTGAATGGCATATGCATCAATGTAATGTGCTCACACAAGAGTAATACAAAGCTTATTCTCACAGATCATTCAAAGAAGATGAAAATTACATGATGAAATCCTGAATCTAGTACTTTACCGCTTCTATCCTCCTGCCTTCAAATCACAACAGCATTTCCTTTGTTAGAAGAGCAAAGGACATATTGGAAACTGGAAAAAATCAAACACAATCTTAACTTTTCATTTCCCCCCCTTAAAATTCTGTCTTTTTGATGCTAATTCAATGAATTAATATGGTCTGCACACGGGTATGTCTTAAGATGGAGCTTTTTACACCTGTAGTCAAGATAGTATAACTGTATAGTATCAGAAAATAACAAAATTAAAAATTTCCACTTGAATTCTACTGTCAGTTTAAATTAGACCTCATAATGACAACTACGTGGTATTGCAATGCAAAACCACAATGAATAATACATATTGATATCTATATATAGTATATTTTTATGCATATGCACACACAAAAATTACCTGCCATAATAAGTTCTAAACCTATAGAAACTTTCAGGTACTTTAATTTTGACTAAGTTCCTACCTTCAAATGTACCTCATATGACTAAATTATCACAAAACTTCAGCTATAAATTATATACATTTTGATATGTTTATGTATTCTAAATTAATACATCTTGTGTAAATATATATTACACATACTTCTCCCTCTCTCTCTCTCTCTGTTTCTAAATCTATATATTTAATCTAATGCAGAGTTGACTTCATTGTTTTTCTTTAGGGCATGCAGTTACCATCAACATTTCTCTAGTACTTAATCACAGATTATAAAATGAACACAACACAGGTGAGGAAAACAGCAAAATTACTATATGGATATATGGCAAAGACTTCTTTGCTTAAGGAAAGTTCTGAAGAATCCTTAATTGAATTCAGATTTCTTTATCTAAAAATCAGATACAGTACCTTCTCCAAAGCTTGTTCTGTTTTCATTTACCAGTCTGGCCACATCTGAAAAGCCATGGAGAATGCAGCAAGCAGAAATGCCAGAAGGAGACACTTACCTGAATTAGATAGGTATCTAACTTTCAGTACACTCCCTTTTTTAAAGAGTTCTTCTCACGTTGAGATGTGGAGGTTATTTGCTGCTCGGCAGTGTCCTGTATGTGACTCTCACACTCAGCAGCCCTGGTGGGGCCCTGGAGAGAGAAGCAGGATTGTGCTCTGTTCACTCCCAGCAGCCTCACTGAGGCTGGGGCTCTTTTGAGCTCAATTAGTTCTAGATTGTTTGGCTAAATGGCAGCCACACTTCCTTCTATTCTTTCCCAACTTAGTTTTCCTGCCTCCAGTCGTGCTTTTTCCTTTCTTTAGACTATAAATAGGCCTGCCACAACACAGTCTATAGCAGTAAGGAAGGCAGGAAATGCATTTAAACAAAGGAAAGATCTTCGTTTTTTTTTTGCCCTCCCCCACCAATATAAGTAAAATAATTTGATAAAGGTTATTCTGCAGACACAGTTCTGTTGTGTGAGGAAAATACATCTTCAAAACCATGCTAGGATGTAATCTTTTGCACTCCACAAAAAGATGAGAAGACACAGTAGCACTTAGGCCTTTTGACCTTAGTCTCTCAAGTAATTATCACTTCCCTTAAGTACTTAATTTTGATTAAATCTTTGAAATTGCTTGAGACTGGAGAGTTGGAACACAGATTTTCTTTTGCTTAGAAAAGAGGACAAAGATGGCTAATGTGTTTTAGGATGGCAAAATATGTGTTATGAGAGGTGCAGATCTTGCATGCTTAAGAATGACATTTAAAGTGTATGAATCATTGTTTCATCAGAGTACTTTCTTCCTCAGTGTCACCCTGCTGCCTCAAGCCAGAGACTAAGAGGTTGGAAGCATTTAAGCAAAGTGCATTTACATACAGGGAAACAGAACGGTTGTGCATGTATTCATTGAGGACAGCTATGCAGCAATAGCTCTTGAATAGCAACTATGTTAAAGTCCTCACATAAATGTTTTGAATTAATTCGATATAAACAATTATTTTAATGGGCTTTGGATCAGTTTTTTGACCAGAAGCTTCCCAATTTTAATTTGATTTAGCTTAGTAGTTTTAAAAATACGTACCAAGCGTCTAAGGCCCTGTCGAGGACCATTTTCAGATTATACTTAATTAAGATGATAATGTAGTACTCTGCTTACCTGGCTCTTTATCTCTTCTCCCTATTCCCACTTTTTTTGTTGTCTGAGGTACATGCCTTTCCTTCAATTTATACAAGCTAGGTAAATTCTGTTAAAAAAGCTTTCTGTGGTCTTTACAGTGGTAGTTCCATGTTAGAAAAGCAGCATGCTTCTTGAAGATAGTTAAGACTGTAATGTATGGTTTGAGATTAATTATTATTTTAGTGGGAAGGCAGAGACTTAAAAGGTAGATGTTGCCATGTGGACAAGTAATTTTTCTTCTGTTTAAGATTTGTATGTGAAATATACACATTCAAGTCCTGCTGAAAGTGGTGAGAGTTAAGGACCTGTGGCATTTGAGGAATTTGGAAAATGTTAAACCTTTTCTTTCAGTCATATTATGTAGGCAATGACCATGACTGGTAGCTCCTATGGTGTTTTATGTAGGAAATCTGTGTTAGCTTCAGGCAGACTAGATGATGCCAGAGTGGTTTATATAAAAATCAAGACCATCTTCAGGAAAGTGCCTGCCTTGTTGAAAACTTTGCAAAGATTCCGTTTCCCATGGTAAGAATGTGGTTGTTTATGAAAGAAAGAATACATGTACAAGTGGTGGGCAAATAAACATTTTCATTGACTTCTTGAAAATTAATAATAAGACCAAGGCTTGCCTTTAAAGTACTTTTTAAAATAAATGAAAATGTAGCGCTCCAAGCGAAAGTCCTCTCAAAATCAATAATTTAATTTCTAGAAAGACCTGAAAGTTACCATATAAATATGATCAAAATATATGATGTTTTTTCTTGTGTTACTATTGATAATTAGCAGACAAGTTTAAAGTCTTAGGAAGATGCCAGTGTTTGTAGATCACATACTACAAACCTGACAAAGAGGAATAGAATTCTTTGTAGTGAAGAGTGGATTAAATTATGACTTCGGCTGAAGGATAGAACCAGTTTTAGCTGAAAAGGTTCTGTGATGGAGATGACTGAAGGCAAGCTGAAGTCTTTCTGGCTCTTTCAGACCTTAGACCAAGGCTGAACGACTGGCAATATGTAAAAATTGATTGAATTCATTATTATGGCACAGCTGTGGAATGGGCCTAACTCACCCTGTTTCTGCAAAGTTGATCTCCACAATATTACAGCACTGAAATGCAAAGCTGTTTAGCAGTATTTCATTTGTGCATACCTTTATTCAAATGTAGCTGAGTTTAAATCTTAAATCTGCTCAGTGAGTGGCTAGTGGTTACAGACTTGAATTTGCATCACACATTCTCTGTGCATTGTGGTGCAGGTAGCACCAAGCACTGCCAGAGCCCTCGGTATGCTTAGTCTTGAATAGCTGCTTGCCTTGTGTCAGCACAGTGCCAGTAGAGCCCAGCCGCAGGAGCCTGCTTGCACTGATTTTGCTGGCAGTCTTTCTTTCAAGCACACACATCTTTTCTCAAAGTCATTCAAAACATCTCCAAACACTGAAAATAGAATAAAAGGTTAAAGTGAGATTTCTCTCCTCTGTCATTCCAACTTTGCACATTGGAAGAAGTTCTCACTCCGTGTGCAAACATTTTCGCTCCCACTTCACTCTTGCAGTCTTGAGGAGACAGTCTGTCTTGAGAGAGATCTTCAGACCTTCCACTTCAGAGTTTCCTTTGGGAATTGGTCATGCAGCTGGTAGAGCCACAAGAAAGCTAAGAGCAGGGTGAGAAAGAATGCTGAAGGCAAGTGCTTGTAAGGTGTAGTTAACTTTTTCTGTGTCAAAGCAGAAGAGATGTATTTTCTCTGACAGCCCCATTTTTACTGGTCTTTCTTATGAATTATCTTCAAGGAAATATAATGACTACATGAGCAGATGCAGAGTGACACTGTGGTGCTCAGAATGCGTGGGGATGTTTTTGGTCCTCTGGAATTCAAAGCATCTTGTCTTCACAGTTAATTTACACTCTGTGCCCTGAAAATACATGCATGTGTGCATGTATTAAGGATGTAAGCAAACTCTTCACTGGGTTCCTGTGTGCAGAGTTAGTTTATCAATGTAATAATGAATTCTTCACCACAGAAAACTTAGACTGAGCTTATTCCATGGCAGCACGACAAAAACACTGTTTTCGGCTGGACACCTCAGAGGGGCTACACACAATAATTTTGATTTCTACCAGTGAGCCACAAAACATGCATCCAGATGCTTTGATATGGTTTCACCCTAGTGCTGATTACTTAGTTCTAATCTGCATCTGGCTTTTCACAATTAGAATGGTAAAAATGGTATCCAAACTCCCAGGAAACTTAAATATCAATTTTTTCAGAACAGTTTCCAAAATAAAAAGCTGAATTACCTGAGCCGCCTTCTGTGCTTTTATGCTGCCCCTCCCTGTGCTGCTGAGCAGCATTGTGTTACGCCACACTTTCCACTGACATCAGTGGGAATGGGTTTGACATAAAGTCGGCATGGGCGGGCAGCACACTCTGGTTTGTCATGCCTATAATTTATTAAATAACTTGAATATTTTTATAGTGTTATTCCTGTCCCTCTTCTCTCCCATCTTCTTCTTGCCTTCACATCTCACTGCCTCATGGGATATGTTACAAAAAATGCCAGAACTTTCCCTGATGAAGCTATGCTGAGGAAGAAACAATAATCAGGTTTTTATCTCTTATAGTTCTTGTTTAGTCTACCTGACTTCACACCATAGAAATCACTTGTCTCAATAGTATTGAGTAAATTATAAGGACACAGACTTTCCTTTTGACTTCTGATCCTGCTAAACACAGATGGTCTTTCTGGACTGCAGTGCAGGCTGTGGGCCAGATCCCTAGGTTCTACAAATTGGTGTTGCTTCATCAGCTTCAGTGGCGCGACACTGATTGGAGCTGTCTGGGGAGTCTGGCCAATTGGTTTTAATGGATCTGTGCCAGTTCATAGCAGCTGGGGAGCTGTGAGTTTAAGGGCCTTTCTAATTGTAGCTTATATTCGCTCTATAGAAAATGCATTGTTTTCCTCCCCTTGCCACTCAAGCAAATCATCAAAACATAGAAATATCCCAACAGATCTGCCGCTTACAGCTGTGAGGCAAGCTGAAGAACAGTTTATTGTGATCTTAAAAAAAAGAAGCCAGGGAAAACCGCAGGTCAGACTCAAGCTGTGAGTCAATGTACCCGAAGAACATAATGTGTGCTTGTGGCCTCATCAGGTTAGCACAGTTGTGGTCTGTAATGCCACATGCCATAAACTATCTCTGTGTGTTTTAGCCTGGTTGTGTGGTAATGAAGGGACACCACAAGTAGAAGTCAGATTTGTTTTTCACCGTATCGCTTATCAAAACACAATGTATATTTTTTTTTTTCTCTGTACCTTAAACAAAGAACATGCATTAAACCTGAGAACAGCATAATAGTGAAGATTAAAGCTTCATTTATAAAATGTTAATATTCTTAATGCTCAAACCTTTGTATATCCTCATCTCTTCCTTGTGATTGACTTCTGTACAACCAGCCAGGAGTTTTAAGCTTTTAAGAAGGTGGTGACAACAGGAAACATCTCCATGGCATTGATGAGGAAATAGAGTAACTTGCCAAAGGTCTCACAGGAAGCAATACGTTTATCTGGAAAGCTTATTCTGTTGGTTGCTTCAGCTTTTCATCGTTCCCCCCCCGCCTTGTCTTATACTTGTCTCCTAGTCCCTTTTCAGTCACATCTTTGTATTCAAGGTTATTTGCATTCTACTTCTGTCCTCCTTAGGGTGTGTGTAATTTTTGTGTCTTCGCTGCAAGCCAGCTCACGATTTCATCTTATGTTCCCACTTGTTAAATTTTCATGTAGGCACCCTTGTGTTTTCTCCTCCATTTATGAGAAGCTGCTGTAAACAACTGCAGCATTACCTCATTGTTCTGCAAAAGCTGTCCTTTGTCCCACCATCCTCCAAAAATGTCAACACTGTTGCTGCAGGGTGGCAGGTAAAAGAGGCTACTTAAAATTTCAACAGGTTCTTGAACTGTCAGAAATTATCTCCAACAAGTTCTTCTAGCGCTGCCAATCTTTGTGGGTAGTTTTTCTGCGCTCCTGGCTGCTCAGGATGCCATGTCAGAAGTCCCCATTCCCCATGGCTGACTGCATCCCTTGTTCATACAGGGCGAGCAGCTGCTCTCACTGTTACTAGCATTATCTCAGTATTTCCTGATATAAATTTTCCACCTTTATCCATCTTATTTTCTCATTTTGTACCTCTGTTGAGAGAAAGCCTTTTTTTACAGCACTTAGGATGACAAGGTGCCCCCTTTTGACTCCCATGCACTGACTCAAAGGTGTTAGTATGGATAGATGACCTCAGGCATTATAGTTCCACACGTCAGCCTTTAGATGTTTGATCTTTTCTACTCTTGTATGTATTTTAATGTGTCTTTTACAATTGTAATTAAAAAAAAAAAAGGGAAAAAACATATAGCAGTGACGTATTGTTTCCTCCTTTGTGTACAATGTACTAGTAAAGAATACTAATGCGTTTTACAGATAATGCATCTCTAGGAAAAAGACTTCCCTACAGGAATCAGTTAACTTTTTCATGGTTGCTAGAAGCTGGGTACACACCATTTTACTTATTCCTCATAGCCAGGTGTAGATTAGGAAATAAAATATTTTAAAATGGCTAAAATACATCTGCTTTTTGTTAGGCTGGTGGAGTTAGGTTCTCATTTACACTGGTTTCCCCTTGCTATAATTCAGTGACCACAATGAGTTACTTTTCCCATATGTCACTGTGAATTTATTCTCCCATATTTTCCTTTGCCACTACTCCAAGGGGCTTCCATTTGCTGACCAAACAATTCTGGACTTCAAGGTGTTGCTTTCATGTATCTGTCAGAACAGGGGAGACAGGTTAAGGTGTTGCTAAGTGCTGTTCTGCCAGGTTGTAGAAGACACTGTAGCCCAAGCCCCTTTGCTACCATTTGAGGTAAAATAGTCTGTACTAAATGGCTTTTTGGTGTATGGCTACACAGTTCTCTGTTGCAGTCTGGGTCATACTGACAATCATGTGCTATTCAGCTGGAGCAGTGAATTGAACACCATAGATCATACTGGAACACAGACCCCTTTTCTGGCACATGCACTGGGAGGGGAGGCAACTGATTTGCCTTGCTACAAGTGACATCACTTCAGTGCTACACCTCTGCTGCCTGTACCTGTCTCAAGGGCAGCTGGCTGCTGCAGCCTCTTCTAAAAACCTTGCTCCTTCATGGTAGCTGCTGTGCCATGATAGGATGTCACCTCCTGACTGACAGTAACTGGGCCTTTGAGAGGCTCATGGGACAGGAATATCAGTGTGCAGAGTGAGACTCCCTAACCATGAGGTTTCTCCAGTAACTCCAAAGTGACAAGGATCACACACTGGATATCTGTGGTTTTTTTTGTGTTGGGAAGATGAGTGTCTGTTTCCGCGTGGGTGCTTTTCCACACTCCCCTCTTTGCATTCCTAGGAATTATTCCAGTGCAGGTAATGCTTTCCCTATCTCCTTGACCTGTATATATGAGCTAGCTTTCTGTGAGCTAGCCCAGCTCCTTATAGTGCAGGGAGATTGTTTATTTCTCATGCATGAGGATGAGCCCTCAGAGCGTTAGTCAACTGGGCCTTCTAGGTGATAGTTGTTACCTTAGGCTAATGGTTGTTTTAAAAATAGCCTCTGTTAAATTCTAATTGCTCTGTGGGAACCTTTAAACTTCTAGCATGCTTTTACTCTAATTTTTGATTCAGGCTTTTCAGTTTCTGCTGTGTTCTTCTTTTCCTGAGGCTCCACATTTCATGTTTGTCCCATTGCAGAAACACAGATTCCATCATCTTGGAACTGTTTCTTAAAACCACTGTTTCCCTCTAAGAGTTGAGGATTTTCTTATAATTCCTTGAACGTGAATGATGTGGGACTTCAGATGCTGTGCTGACCTCTAGTGACAAAGGCGGAAGAACAACTATCTTTGCTGTCAAAACCCGAGAACATCAGGCTTCCCGGAGCTCTCCTTTTTTCTCCAGTCTTCAGCCCCAACAAGTTACATGGGTTTAATCTTTCCTACTGTATCTTCAGGCCCCTATGATACTTGCTTATATTTCTGTCCATTTGTTAAACAGCTGGTGCTGGATTCAGATCTTCTGCTGTTTGTGCAATTGGAGAATTCTATTAACTTCTGTTAGTATTTTTTTAATTACAGAATTAATAAATTTTGCAAGCTGCTGGTACTTCATCCCATTTATAATCCTACAGTAAAATACTTTATAAAAAGATAACTTAAGCCCCAGAGTTTAGTAAGTTTTGTTTGACTCTCACTATTTGCCATTTAATTACATGTACATTTTAGTTCATGTTTCATGTTGCCAACAGCGGAGTTGGAAGCATTCAGTGAGATACTACTTGTTTTGAAATACAGAAAAAATTTATAATTGGCAAATTTCTCCAGCATTGCTAGATTGTTAAAAAGGTTCAAAACACTTTATTTCTCACAATTGTAAATAGTTTTATTTTTTGAAATTTCAAAGCATTAGAAAATTTCTGTGGTTCTTCATATATTGGGAGTACACCCCCTGTGTGAATCACTGGAGTCAGTGGAGTTGCACCAAAATTAGGTGGAAAAATGTTCATATAGTGATTGTGATGGAAGCACCCCAAAAATCTATTTAGGTAGGTGATAAACTCCAAACAGACTTTCTTCTAACAAGAACTGTTTACTAGGGAACCAACCAGAAATGAGGTTTATCCAAAATTATTCAGCACCCCAACAACATTATAAAAACACCAATTCAGAGACCCGTTAGGAGGTCAATTATTACACAGCCGATTTCAACTCAAGGGATTCCAAACTGTAGAATGATTCAAAATGCACATCTTCCCACTCATAAAAAGTGAGGACTCTCAAGGACACCCAGAATATGTAATCAGTTTCCACAAGGCAAGGTGTCTCAGTCCTCAAGGAACTTTCCTTAGATGGCATCCCAAGCGAAGGAGGAGAGAGCCTTTTGCTGCAGACCTACTGCTTCAAGTGAGACCAACTCAGAACAGGATCTCCAGTGGGCTCCATTTCTACCCTCGTTGAATCTCAGCTGTGGCCATTTATGGTAGTGGTCTAGAAACCTCTCTCAGTTGAGGTCTTTCATTGGTGAAGGGCCCTGTCTGTCAACCAGGGGGTGTGTACATGACCATAGTAGCCTATCGGTCTAGAAATTTCTGGTGCTTTGCGGGGAGAGATGCATATGCCACAGTGATATTAACAGATAACTGTCAATTGCAGTCATACAGAAGGATGAAGAGATTACAGTGAAAATTGCAGAGACCTACACCAGAGACATTGGAAGTATAAGTGAGAGTGAGCTGCTGGAGAGGCCTTTGGTTGGTCTGCCCTGGAGGCTTGGTAGATCATGTGCATAGGAGCTCTTGCTCAAGGCCCTTGCCCTTGAGCCCTGTACACTGCTGAGTCTCTTGGAGCTGTTTTGAGTTAGGTACGTAGACAGGAAAAATACCTACAGTGTTAGATTTTCCTAGACTATCTTCCCTGTGGTACACATTTGCAAGTGTTTTGTTTGGTCTAGTATGTGTAGATGTAAAGCTCTTAGCAAACACACAAACATAAACTAAGTTTTACTGGATGAAGTAAGGGCCAGCTTAGCTAAAAATAGTTATTGCTGCCTTCTGGTGGAATAACCCAATACCAGAACTATTAGCAGATGTGAAATTAATGTATGTGTCTGGATGCACTTATTTCATTCAATAGTGAAACCATGAAAAGCTCCCTATTATCTGCTTTGCTTTATATTGTGTGCTTAGATGAACTAATATTGCAGTGAGTAATCTAGTTACTATAGTTCCTCTTCCTTTTTATTTTATTTTTTTTTCAGCATAAGGGAATTTAAAAATAATAATTCTTTATTTTTTTTTTTAAATGACATCTAAGCTGGAGCAAAAATGAATGAAAATGCCATGTTCATTCAGCTCACTGTTGTGCAAATCAAATAATTTGCCTTTCCTGTTTCATTTTTGAAACTTCCTTATTCCATGTTTGCTGTTCAACTCAGTTTGTTGATGCTCCAGGCTGAAGAAGAATACATTAATTGCTTAAAAGCATATGTGAAATTTCTTGCTTATGGTAAAAGAAGGAAAATGAACATGTCTTATCTCTCTAGGTAGTTTTGGGAAGGATACAAAGTTGACTTGGTGGTGGTACCTTCTATTTCTGTGGGGAGAATGACTGCTGTGATAGATGTGATCAGTTTACCTTGGCGGAAGATTTTTCTAAGTACCGGATAGTACCTATCAGTTTCACCACATGACAATTTCGTATTTAGAGGCAGAAAACTATGCCAGTCCAATGCCAGTGACCAGAAAGGAATGGATGCATGGAATGCTGAGGCTTTGGGTCATGAGCACATGAGAGGGTGTGCTGGAGGCAAAAGGTAGAAGCTGGAATGCAGTGAGGACTGGTCCTGGAAAGGGCTAGTAAATGGGACAGAAAGTGGGGAATGCCCTTGTAGCTGGAGCTGAGCTGGAGAGCTGCCTGCAGCAGGAAGGGGAGCTGTGGATCCTGAAAATGGTGCCCACTTACAAAGTGACAAGGACTATTTAGATGGCAGGAATGTTTAATTCAGTTTTAGGTGGAAACAGACTATATCCTGCTGGTGATTTTGGAACAGGTCCTACCCACCCTTCTGGGCAGTTACCCATTGGATGAGAAGTGACAGAAATTAAACTTTCAATGTGAAATTAAAAAAAAATTCCTTAGCTGTACTCAAAACTTTTCTGCCAGAGACGTTCCTCATTAAACACACATGGTGGGATTTTTCAAAAGAGCTTGGCAAAGCCTTTTTCTCTGTTCCCACTGGAATCCATGGAGGTGCCACAGGTTTTGGTGGGAGGAGAGCTAAATCAATATGGAGTGCTCTGGAAAAATCCAGGCCAGAATGTATCCTGGCAGTGTGAGTAGATAGGGATTGGAGGTGATACTGAAATTCTCACGTAGAAATTTTCCATGCTGGCTAGCAGTATCCTCTCCATCCCCCTTCATTCAGAGCTAATGGAAAGCAGTGTGGCAAAGCATGACTTGAGGGGAAGGGAAAGAAATACAAATATCCTAATTTCCTCCCTCCTCTGTGGCTTTTGTCAGGTCAAAAACTTTACTGCAGAACCTTCCTTCTACCTGAGGTTGCCACTTGGTTCTTCAAGAACATACTGGTCGATAGCAAGCAACAGTGCACATTGTGCATAATGCTCCTTCTGGATGGAATTCTCCTGAGACAGGCTAAGCAGATTGGTGTTCTGTTTTCTCCAAAGTGAAAAGCAGGCTCCTGGCATGGGCTTAGGTGTGGGAGAAGAAGAGGAAGGGGTCACATCCCCTTTGTTAGGTTCCCTGTCTCACATCAGGTTAGGGAGTAGAGGTGGCTGTGTCAGGTCACAGCTGCCTCTCATGGGAAAATGTGGCTTGGAAGGGACCTCCAGAGGCCCCTGGTGCAATCTTCTGCTTTGTGCAGGGCAAACTTCAAAGTTCAGTGAGGTTCCTCAGCTGCTGAGGCACAGAGGTTTCTTCCCAGCCCTACAGCTTGAGAGGGAGAAGAGCAGAGCAATCATAGGCCCTAGACACAGCTGGGACAGAACGTGCAGCCTGAAGACTTCCATTAGGAGTCTCTGAGTCAAAATACATACCTGGTGATTCAGTGGGCTTGAAGGAAATCTGACATGGCTGACATCCTGCATTACTTTGGTTTACATTATTCTTTCCCCACCAGATAGTAAAATCACTTACAACAGGTTGTCACAGGATAATCCTGTTTCAACACGTTCTCTTTTTGGTACATCGGTTTTCAAATGGTGAAGGTTGGTGGGGGTGGAGTGGTGTTGGGGGGCAAGATCTTTCACTCTTAAGTGTGCAAACACAGCCTGTGCCAGCTGTGCAGGTGGTGCCCCCCAAGAGGGTCCACGTTTTCTATTTCCCCTGCTGTGTGAGGTTACTCCTGCAGGTGAATGCAGTGACTGTAGCCCAGTCCATGGCATTGTCCCAAACTTTGTCACTCAATGAGGAGCCTTCAGCAAATGGCTGATTTTCCTCATTTGCTCACCCTTAGTTATTTTGCTTCTCTTTTGGACACATCACGGCTTCCTTAGGTAAATTTCAGATCTTCTGATAGAAAAAGCTATATAAATACCAAATAGTCATCTCAGAAGTGAAGTCTCTGTGACACACCTCTTCTTTGCTTGAATTGCCCCTTAATAGCTCCCTTGGCCTGCTTGGTGTTAGCAAAGTCCCCAGCAAGTACAAACTGCTCTTCAAAGTGGGTGGCATTATTAAAAGAACAATAGTGTAGTCTCATTCCAGAAGCAGCAGTGGGCTTTTAAAATTTGCTGTGCATTTGAAGGAATGCACTCTGGGTCAGTTGCTGGCCACATCAGCCCTGTGACATGCTGTCACCTTTCTTTTTGAGAAGTTAGGAAAGAGCTGCTGCCATCACTCAAGAGGCAGTGAGGAACCCGAAACTCAGATTCAAACCCCCGTGAGGGTGAGCATCACTGGGAGCTAGCAGGTCATGACAACCACGTTGGCGCCTTTAGTGTTTTGGGACTTTGCTTAGTCAGGAATTTATTTGTGGCAGTTGCCACTGCCTAGCTGAATATTTGTCGTGACTGCCAGTTTTGTCTCTTGGATTGAAATGATCTGTCCAGCTGTGACTGTTTTTTCCCAAGGAATGTTAGTGCTCATTTTGAATAGTTTTAACATTGGCTAATTTTTCACTGAATAGCATCCCAACATGAAAGTATCTATTCATAGCAAACATCTTTCTAGCTGAAATATGTGTCACTCTAGTTCTGTAGTAACTCATTCTCATTAACATAGCAGCATTATAAGGGAACTAGCAGAATTGAGTTCTACCATGTCAGCAATTTCATCTCTTCTAGCAAGGAAACGGCTGGCTGAAAAAGGACTAATATTTTTTTAAGGGTCCATATGGATGTAAAAAGTATTGGTGCCATTTGGTAGAAATTGTAATAAGTTCCAGATTCTGCTTTACTCAGAAACTTGAATCATGGAATTGTATGTGGTAGTTTCTGTATTTTTAGGGCTCTCACGTAAACCACAGCTCTTGTAACAAGTAAATGGCTACATCCGTGGTGTCCAATCCCTCCTCTTAATGATGTTAAGAAAATGTTTTTGTAACTATGAATCAAAATTGTATTCCCAAGCCCTGCAGCTTTTCAGGTGAAATGACAGAACCAGCCTTACTACACTGGGGCAAAGTAGGTGGGCTCCAGAGGCTGAGGTCAGATCGGCTGAATTTCACTTAATTCCTTCAATTGTGGTTCCTTTGTTAAAGCATTTCTGAAGGCTTGGAGCCACGCAATGTGCTGTGTACTGAGCACTGGGATGTAAGTGGAGTTTAGGCTGTTTGGTCTGCTTTTAGCTCCCTGTGTGTGTTTTAAGGCATATTAGAGGTAAGGAGGGGCAAAAGGGAAAGGCAGAAGCATGCACAAAGTATGTTGTTTGCTTGTACAGTGTCTGTAATAGTAATAGGAGAGTGTGGCTGTGATGAGGACATGGCTGTTGAACCAGAAAAATGTTTTCAAGCTTCACTCAGGGCTTGGGTTAACTGTGGCCCTCTTGAATCAGGCAGGGGACACGGAAGGAGCTGGACACACCGAAACCTCTTTTGTGAACACAAACGGGTAGGCCAATAGACCACCTAGGCTTAGGTTTGCTGGTTGGTTTATTTTCTGTGGAACCACAGCCAGTGTCTGCTGTCTCTCTCTGAACCTACTGGTAGCTTTTAACTCCATGACGAATTTCAACCCTGTGTGTAAGGCAAATGAGACAAAAAAGGCCAGTACAATCTGAGGTCTGTGAAGTCTGATGAACAGCTAGAGACAAGTGACTCAACTAACCCTCCCTGCTAAAAGCACGGACAATATTTGGTTTGGCAGCAGTTGAGTCAACGCACGTGCATCTGTCACCCTGTCCTGGCACCCACAGCTGCAGATGGATCCTGCCTGTGCTTGTTGAAAGTGGCAGAGGTGCAAGGAGCTGGAGTTCGTCTGACTGAGGAGAGAGTTATGAGGAACGGTTATAGGAATTCAGGCTTAATTTTAATTTTGCTGCTCGTGGAACAGCCTTTTTAAAATCTTCTGTCTTTTTTTGTCCAAAATAACACAAGGTAAGTGAGTTGGAGGGTATATTGTCTGAGAATGGCAAAGTTCCAGGCTATTCTAAACCTGTTGTTTAAAAAAGATGTAAGAAATCAGCAAGGATTTTGTGGTTCAGAATTACGTGTTCAGTACAGTGTTTGTCCCTAAGCAAATACTTCTCTGGGTACTGAAGTCTGAGTGGTATTTCCTCAGCTGTCATACTGGTGTACTCCCAGGAAAAGCAGAGACTCATACTGCCATTGTAACTCCCTGGCTGGGGATGGATTGAAAGAGTACTGGGATGTCCGAAATCTGAGGCTGTGGTGCAGACTGCAGTGGCAGGCCGTCTGTCAGAGGCCAACACAGCCGGTTTCTGAAGGAGAAGGCGGCCGCCCGGAGGTGGGAGTGGGGGTAACACTGTCTTGTCTGTGAATTTCCGTGATAGCTGAAAATAGGGTAGAGCTCATCTTAAATCCAGTGAAAGGCTGTAACTGTGACTTTGGGTTTTATTAAGATTGTAAGATTAACCTTAAGCAGGAAAACGAAGAACTCATTAGTTAAGGAATTCCCTAACAATACCAGACCTTTCTTCCTCCTTAACCACAGCAGCTAAGCAAGATTTTTCTTTTTTTCTTCTTTTTTTTTAAAAAAAATCATAGACCAGCTGTAGTGTTTACAGTCTACCTTTTTTGACTGGGAAGAGTGACTGGCTCTCCACCCTGTTTTCCTGCTCAATTCTAGAAAAGTCAAGGGAGTTGGGCACTCTACAAAGAGTCTCTTCCTTAAAGATCACTCCCCCCTGCAGTTTTATTCAGCATTTTTTTCTTGCATTTTAAGACACCCAGATCTTAAATGTACAATATCTTCACTAGTCCTAGTGTCAAATTCCAGCAGATAGAGAGGAGGGGCGCTGGGAAGGACAAAGGCCTTTGCATGTTAACAGGCACTTGGGCTTTGATGAGATCTGCTGAGTGTGCAGTACTGAAAGGAATATAATGTATGATATTTTTGTTTCAGTGACTGACCTAAATATTGGAAAAGAAATTTGATTCAGAACCAAAACAAGTATTTCTTTTTTTTTTTGGTAAAATGAGAAGTAAAAATCTAATTTTCAGACAATTGGACCCAATTTGACCCACTTTTTAAAGTCTCATGTTATCCTTTTCCTTTTAATGCAGGGCAGGTTGAAAAGACGTAAGAGAAATGTTTCATTTGGACAATATCAAAAGGACCTGTTTCAGGATTTCCAAAGCAAACTCACTCTGGAGAAGGTAAAAGTGAAACATCTGTCAGTCTCCTAATCTCTTTTTCTCCTTCCACTGAAAACCAGAGCTGATTAGAGGGTACATTTCATCAAGAAAAGGAAAATTCTCCCCCTTTTCTCTATTTTCTGGAACCCAGGCCATCATACTGAAGAGCCTTATTTGTAGATTTAGTGGGAAACATGCCTAAACCAGGAAAGAAGAAAAATTCCATGGGAATCGGCTTCCAAGTCAAACAGTTTCTGTAGGTCTGTGTTTGAAATCTTCCCTCTGGAAGCCTAACTCCAGGCATCAACTAATTCAGATTCTGGTCTTATTAAAACAGCATGAGAAGGAAAAGCCCGCTAGACAACTCCCTATAACTATTGTAATGTAAATGAATTCTAGTACTGTAAACACCTGAGGGGTTGATTCTTGTAACATAAACACCAACAAAAGAAAAAAAGTGCCTCCAATTAGTAAATAGCTTTTTTCTTAAAAAAAGGTATTTTTATTGAGTTTTAATATGTTAGGGTAATCATACAAGATCTCTCTTGTGTTCAATTTACATATTACAATACAGACATGAGCTAAAATCTTTTGGTTTAATGTACAAAAGGAATCCAATGTTGTCCACTAGCAGCTTTGAACTTGGCAAGAAAGGTTCTAAAGACTTTAAGTGCAGTAACAACCATACAGAATACAAAATGAATATAAGGACTTTTCGCCAAGGTATATAAACATTTGAAAACAAATGGTGCCTGCTCCACAGGGCAGACAACTAGCAAATTAAAAACAAGTCACTGACCAATGTTCCAGAGAAGGAGGAGCATTACCCTGTGTAACAGTTCTTATAAAATGGCCTAAGAATATCTGGATTATAGAATTTGTACTGATCAGAAAAAAGGTCTGAAAAGAAACAGTAGGCAAGGAACTGAACAATCAAAAAATGACATAGTAATATAAAATATTTCCATCACTATTTAAATGACAAATTAGTCAAGCAATAGTAAAAAAAAACCAAAACAACAAAACCCAAACAAAAAAACCAAAGCTCTTCTGTTTAAAATAACAGCACTGTTTTTGCTTATTTTCCAAGATTTTTTTTCTTGTGAACACACTATATACTTGATCGTTTCTTTCATATAGAGTAATGTGTCCATTTGGTCTGTCACTTCGGTGAAGCCGATATACAATCAGCCCATCACATCTCACCTTTGACACATTTCAATGCTTTTCTCCCCTTACGGTTGCTACTCCGGTGCCTTCTCTTCTCAAGTTAAATACTTTTCTTCCTTTTCTTTATACAGTGCAGAGTTGTATGGGCTTAGGATATGGAGATTTTCATCTACTCCAGTTCACTGTCTAGTTCTGAGTTCAGTGGTGTGCAGTAGTTTGGTTTGTCTGAAGGTACATATCCTGGGAGACACAAACACTTGTACGAACCTTCTGTGTTAATGCATTTGGCATTCTTGCAGAGAGACATCCGGTTGTTCAGCTCGTTGCACTCATTAACATCTGTAAAAAGGGGACATCAAAAGACATGCACTTAAGTCTGGTGTGTAGGTAAAACTCATTTATTTCCAGCATTGTCAGGAGTAGAACTTGTTGTATGAATACACTAAGAACTTCATTTTCTCTTCAGATCAGGTAGAATTAGGCTGGGTCAAAAGGTGTAACAGGTGAATTAGGAAGAGGCAGAGGTTATCGTAGGAAATCAAGAGTGTAATAAATAGCCTTAAACTGTTAGATTACCAAGTCCAATTTCAGCCTAAGCTGCAACCCAAAAATTTAACAACCACTTAGAGGTTTTTATCTGGTGACTGAAAAGTGCCTTATAAGAAAGAAGCTCCAAGTTCTTAGTACAATTTCTGTATTTAAAAAAAATCAAATACTTTAGGAGCTGCTGGTGTTATCAACTAAATAGTTGTGAACAACAAACCACCAGTACTCTATATTGTGCAACACTGGCCTGAAATGCACAGGAGCTAAATCTGTTCTCACTAAGGATGCCAGCTTGCCATGAAGTCATAAAGATTACCTGTCCTGCGGGCAGCTTGTCATGACTCAGCTGGGAGACCTCAGCTGTAGGTTATGAAGCGCAATGCTCAGCAAGGTTAGTACCACCTTAAACTGAAATACCCATGCAGAGTCTTTACTAGGCTTGTACAATGAGAGGTGTTGTTTTGCTTCATCTTCTCACTGATACTTGCCATACCCATGTATATAGTCATGAGATGTCCTGGTTAGTAGTTGTGCAGATTTACTCGTTTGAGACTGAGAGGAACGGTTGGGTCTGTTGACTGCTGACATCAGTGAGAATCAAGGGCCAGACCCCACCAAGTGGTTATCTGCATATTTAGGTCTAAAAGTCTGCTCCTAAAATTACTTTTCTACTCTGGATCCAGTTCCATCCTCTTAGCTCACTAAAGCCTTTGAAAAACATTTGTTCTGTGTATTAGTGTTAAATTATTGACACAAGTTTAAGCTTCATTACACAAATGTGTGTCTGCTCATGTCTAGGCTCTTAACTGAACACAGCTGTAATGACCAAGATGAACTGAAGAACACCAACATAGTTATTTCTGTAATTGTATTTGCTGGCCTTTGCAGTAAATCAAAGTTGGCATCTTTAAGACAATTCAGGTGATCAACTGTAACCCCTTTGCTCCAGCCCCTCTTTAGGTCAAGTGACTGAGTAAACTGACAGACAAACAGAAGAAGATGGAGTAATACACTGTCCTCACCAACACAAGTCATTTTGGCCATGTCCAGGTGATAACCGTCAAAGCAGTCACAGGTGTAGCCTTCCTGGACTCTTACACATCGGCCATTTTCGCATCCATTCAGAATACCACATTCCTCTGCTTGTAATTCCTCAAAGCTGTTCAGAAAACCTGGGTGGAGAAAGAATTTCAAACAAGTAAGTGACAGTGCTGTTGAATCAGTATACCCGAATGTATAGTGAGAGTCCGAAATTCTCAGAGAATTTTACTGGAATGTGACTTGACTTTGCAGAAAATAGGTCAGCTTTAGCAGATCTGCACCATCTGGAGTTTTAAGTGCACTAGAAAAGTGCTCTGACATGCTTCAAGATGAAAACTGAGGAACTTTGTGAATTTTTAACTTTTTGTGTTAAAAATCTGTGATTTTTTGGTAAAGGAAGCTGCATAATTTGACTGTATATTTGTTAAAGGATAATAGTGTTTTCTAAATAGCACCTTTTATTTGAGTTGGTATATGTATCAACCTTCATGGAAACAAAGGTAAGAATTGGTAGTGCGTGTTGCTGTAGAAGTTTCTTAAACAGTATTCTAGAAAAATAAGTTGTGTGTAGAGGGGAAGAGATGCATTCTAATTTATCTAGAAGAAAACATATTAAAAAAAAATCAATTTCAACTGTCTTAAGGAAAGTCAGAAAAATCAGAGACTGTTTCCTGTTGTGGTTTTGGTAATAACTCCATTGGTTGGTACTCCAGTGACTGGTGCCAGTACAAATACCTGCCGCCTACCAATCGGTCCTTCTCATCATTCTAGATGGTGAGTAGTCAAAGCTAGAGAGTTGTCTGTGTATTCAGTGGTTTGTACAATGCCTTTTGTGCTGCCTGTCTTGAGGCTATTTTGACAGTTATGCTTTTATGTATAAGGACTTTAAAAATTATTTGACATTTTTACCTGTTCAGAGATTCTCACTGAATTGCTCCTGGTAGTCCTGCACAACGTTTTTCACTAGCTTTCTATTAATGGAGCAGTGATGTAACAAGACTGCAGATGGCAGCCCATCACATCAAAAAGACTTTTGAGGGAAAAGTCAAGAACACTTGAGAGTTGTAGGTTTACCAGCATAATAAATATATAGCATAGAAACAAGGGGAATTTGGAGCTTAAGTGGAACAGAGTAGGATACACCTCCATATCTGCCCTGTATCATATAATTAATATACTGACTCCACAGAACAACCATTGGTGTGAAAAGGTGCCCACCCAATACATAGATGTTTTTAAAATAAAGAAAAGGCATCATTTATTTTACATATACCATATATAGGCACATATATGCATGTACATAGACATATGTACACACTTAGAGATCTATTATTTTCTCTCATAAATACAGTATGTTGTAACTTTAGCTAGCTAAAACAAAAATAATCATCACTCACAGCAAGTTCTACTTCACAAAATATTCTACTTCAAACCAGCTGGACGGAAGCTGGGTTGTAATTCTAATATATGTGTACTTGGTTCTGTAGCAGCTGATTGCACACAGGTAACAAATACTACGCTGAAGTACATGGCCCCAACAAGGGCTGGGGGCTATTGTTGTACTCCTCCTACAGACCCCAGCAGGACTGTGGCCATAAAGTCTTTGATGCCCTGAACATGTGGCTACTGTATCTGTCATGGAATGTGCCTCTGATGAGGACAGCCATACAGCTGTGTGGTTTGGGTTTCTTATGCATTTACTTGCCACTGGATTTGATTCAGTGATAGGATGGGAGCAAGAGACATGAGCTCTTAAGCCTCCGTCCCTAAGACAGTGGACTCAGCTGTAGATTCAAAATTCCACAATTTTATCGCATTTATTCACCGCTTTTTATAACTTGTGAAGTGCTTCTTTCCTAACCAGTATTTTATCTATCACATTGGTTACCCAGTCATCTTTCTGGGCTTTTCATTGTGTTTGGTAGTTTTCATCTTTGTGGCATTTCAATTAAACATCAGCCCTCAGTACTGTTTCATTAAAATCATCTGGATTTAAAAAAAAAAAAAAAAAGCATTTTACAATACTGTGTAGAGCTAGAAGGTCATTTAGATGCTAAAAAGAAATGAACTCATTAACGTGATTTGTGTAGTTCTATAGAAATGTAAAAAGTACACTGTGCACAAGAAATGCAGGGCACCCTTCTAGTAGTGTGCTGTAATCCTCCTGCCCTGTTTTGACCTATTGATGTTACATTAAAAATAACTCCTTGCACAGGAGAAGCACTTTGGAAAAGAGTGTAGAGGCAACTTTTTGCCATACGTATAAAGCATGGGAAATTATTGGTTCCTTCTGATACTGCCACTTTTCTTCTCTTCAACTGTGATGAACTATGCTGGACCCGTCCAGGGTGGCTGATTTTGAGGAAGATGCTGAGATCTGGGACCATTCCTCTTCCACAAGTCTTAAAAGTGAGCTGGGCCAGACCTGTAAAGAATCCTGGCGTTCCTGCAGTACAACTGAGATGCTGTACACAACCCCTTACACCGTGCTTGGCAGGCCATTCCAGCTAGCCTGAAGGTGACACACATGCATACATCTGATCATACTGTGCTGCACACTGTCTCTGTCGAGTGTTAACAACATGCTTGCTCTCCATTTTCCCCATATAAATTTTGCTGGAAAATAATGGAAAGCTGTTTTTTTTTTTTTTTTTTTCCTTTCCTTTTTAAAAGTTTTCTTTTAAACTAAATGCACTCTGAAGAAATCTGTCCCATGCTACAAAAGAAAATTAATTTGTGAGAAGGAAAACTGGCAATCCTTTTGACCTTTAGCTGTAAATCTGTTGGTAAATACAAATTTAGTACACTTGGCACAAACTATTTCACTATATTAAAAATTAATATTATACTCTGAGCCCAACTGGACTCTTATACAATACTGGCTCTTGAACCAGAACACCTGACTGAAAGCTGGTGTCATAGGAATAACTAAAACATAAATAGGCCACATTGCTCAGAAGCAAGCAGAAGAATGAAGCCAGCTACTGGGAAATAATCCAACTTACAACCCTCATTTCAAGTATTTTACATAACATAACAGAGAAACTTGCTTACGGTCTTCAACAAAGTATGGATTAGTTTCTGGAGTGTAGTGCTCCTCGAAGTCAACCAAAGCGTCTTGTCCATATGGCCGTCGAGATCCTGGAACAGGAATGTTGCACAGCTGGGCATAATCCTCTGAGGGGAGAAAAGAAAATAGGATATCAAACTAATCACACTTGTAACAGGCTGCATTACATTACTCCCAGTGAGCTCTGGTTCATATTAGCTGGAAATGAACTTATCTTCCTAGAAACACCATAAATCTGCAATTTCCACGAAGCATTCTCTCTTCAGGAAGAATGTCATTAAAATGTTAATAAGCCAAATACAGACTGTTAAGTCATAATAGGGATAACACCAGGGACAGATTCAAGTCAATAATTCTACAAAAAGTTATGGGTTAGATTTTTTCTGGCCTGCATGGGAAGCAAAAGCAGAGGGATGCCTTGTATTGCGCTGCCAATGTGCCCTTCTCCAGGGCTAGCTATGGTTACACTTCTTGTTCTGGTGGAACAAAGACTGTCCCAGATCATTGTGGCTGCTAGCAGAAGCCACCCCAAAGGATGCAAACTGGAGCAGGAGGGTCCATATTTCCGGCACTGCCAGCCAACCTGCAGAAATCACAGTATGAAAAATACTTCTAAGGTAGCCCACGCACATCTGCAAACTGCATCTTCAAACCATGGGCTTAAGTATGAGTGCTGTTCAAAACCTCCTTGGCTCTGAACCTCGAAGGGCAAGGGGACATGCACAGGAGAAATGCTTATACTCTGATTTTCTGCCTCTCTCCAATAGGCAGCCTACACAAGTTGAAGCAGATCAAAGCAACTCTTCATTTTAGGTGTCAGAGTCCACATCTGAAATGCTGATGCAGTTTGATTTTTTTATTAGATTTATCGTGTCACCTCTATTTCCATTACCATTTACTAAAATATATACAAGACAATTTGTTTGAAAATAGAATTATTGTTAAAATACAGCAAATCCAGGTGTTCATTTACTGTTGCTACAGACTATTTAGCATCTGTTTCTGTGAAGATTGCCTGGTGTTCTGAGAATCAGGCAGAGTAAGGACGGGAAAGAAAACCACCAAACGAGAGGAAAAAAAAGCCCTAAGCACATACAAAATCCAAGAACTGCAGATGGTTACAGAGCCAGAAACCTCATGCTGTGTAGAACTGTCCCAGACAGCAAATAGTTGGATAAATCCAGAGTGCCTCTAGACAGTGCAGAGCACAGCCCCATTTGCTGCCCAGCATTGTCATGTTATTTTCACAGTAGTATCTCCTCCACCTGGAATGGTTTTACTTTGTCTGAAAAGCAACAAAGTGTTCAAAAAGTCTGTTTGAATTCTGTGGTCAACAACTTGGCTCTTTGAGAGCATAAGGCTGTACAGGACAGGCAAAGCTTGTCTGTGCACATCGCAGAACTGTCATGGGTGCCAGCCCGTGTCTGCAGAATGAAGTCCCCAGCGAACTTACAAATCATTGTAAACCCTACCGTGTTCTGCATCAAGTGCAAGGTGATTTCCTCCCATGTGGATCCTCCAGAATACAGTAATAACGATATTCAAACAACCCTCTTGTCTCCCAGATGAAAAAGTACACTGCCTAAGAGATACAGCCCATGGCACGTGGAACAAAGTCAGCCGGAGAAAATAAATGGCATATGGCAAATGTTACTTATGTCCCTGAATGCATAGCTTCCCACCAAGATACTATGATAATGAGCATAATTTTAAGAGCTGTCACAGGACCAGAAACACCCTATTCTTCCTTCCCCAAATAATATCCACATATGGGGACAGCCACGTTACCATTTCAGTCTGGCTCCTTCATTGTTTTGTGTTGAGCTACTCATTACGCCCAAGGGCTTTGATATGTACACAGAAAAAAGCTGGGCAGAAGAGTAAAAGCACTTTCTCACAGATGCACACAAATGTTCTTGGCAAAGGAAATTTGTGTTCTACTGCAAAATACTAATTCAGCTGGCCTGTGTGGAAGAAACCACCACAAAACCCAGCCAGTGAACAGCAAGGGGACAAGGCAAGCAGGTCTGAGGGATCACTGCTTCTTCCTTGTGAATGTGATCTGATGGAAAGACTGGACAGAACTTGGACACCGGCTGCTCAGGTTACTCAGTTCTAATTTTGCACTGAGTGATACTGCTAGTAGAAACAACACTTTTCTTCTGAAGGAAGCAGTTGAAACATTTGAAATTCCATAGAGCTGGAGCTCTCACTTACATGAGATGGAGTAGTTTGAAGATTGTGCAAGACTGTTTTATCTTGCACGTTTGCCAACAAAAAGTTGTTTATTATCTAAAGAAGAATAAAGAAATGTTGACAATAGAAACTTGCTTCCTGCCACCCTGGTCCTTTCCCAGTCAAGTTCTGGATGTCTGCATTTTTGTGCCTCATCATAAGTAAATTAGTGGCTACAAAATGATGAAGAGATGTTTTATGGCATACTGTAAACTTGGTATTTGTTACAAGGCATTGTGACTATATCAAAGTCTTCTACAAGGCTATACATACAACTGTGATAATCTATTAACCACTTGAAAAGTACTGTGCTTAATTAACCATTTGTGAATACACTCTAATATTTTAATAATTTATATATTATTTCTATATAGACCTTTAATACAAAAGCTGACAGCATTTAAATAGTCGTAAGTTATTTTAGAATGTATACACCTATCCTCCTTCTATATAATTTATAACATTGTTTTAATATACTGTGATGATTTGGAATTACCTATCATACTCTCTTAATACTGTATGTTCTATTTAGTTGTCCAAGTAGTGTAGACTTTCTCTCTTGTCTTTTGTAATGTGTTGGTTCAGTTACTAGGTACTAAGGAGGTAAACCCAAGCAGAGCAACAGCAACCCGCCTAAGAAACCAACAGGAGAAATTCAGGACCCGTAACAATGGCAAGTTAGCTGTGCTGCCTTCCTCCGTGGTTTGGTTTTGTTTTGTTTTTCCCCCCGCGAGGGAAGACAAGGGTGAGCAGAGAGGAGAGTGGAAAGACTGAAAGGTATTTGGGGGGCCACATTCTGGAAAAATCACCAGAACTGGTGTTTTGAAATAAGGTATAGTAGAGACTTGGATGCCTGAGAAACATGAACCCATCAGAGTGCCTCTCTGGAGGACAGAACAGGTTACAGCAAGACAGATGTGTCTGTACAATTTCTGTTGTTTTAAACTTTTCCCCTTGGTATGCTATGTTCCTACAGTTCAAAATAAAACCAGTGTATTTTGGGTCACTCTGCTGTATGCTGGTCACAGTTTTCCATGGAAGGGGCCTAGAGCTGGTAAAAGCATGACTGGCACACAAGTTGCAGCAAATATACAGATGAAGGAACAGCATAATATTGCCCTGGGGAAATGACAGGAGGACACTTAGATCAGTAAGGCAGTAAGGGGGCAGAGAGCAAGTGAAAATGTGTAACTACCCCTGAATGACAAAAACGTTGTAGTTGTCAGAATTTGATGCTCACTTTCAAAATAATCTTTCACGTAAAGTAAAAAAAAAACCAAACCAACAAACCAATCATTTTCTGTAATTCACAATCAATGATAAACCCTTCGCCTACATGGATGTATTTCCTCTGCTTGCTCATAATCTCCTGGCTGTGACCAGTGACAATACAACTCCAGTTCAAGAGGAAGAAAAGACTTGTGTTTTTAATAGAATTTAGTCTACATTGTGCCATATGTTTTGCTCATAACTTGCAAATGAAGCATTGAGACAGCTTGTTGTATAACTTAGGGTAGCTGTTATAAAAGGAAGCTGATGTATGCTTCCAAAAATGTGAAGGACATTTTTTAAAGTCAGATGTGTGTGTACAGAAGTGTGTTAGGGGATTACAGCTAGATGCACATGCGTACTGGCACAGATGTTAGCCGTAATTGGTGATGAAAGCTGGGCTGACAGAGACAATGCTACATAAATCAGATGGACTGACTGGCTTTTAGGTGCTTGTTAGCACACGTGCAGCTATGCAAATGTACATCTAATTTGCATATACAGTTGTTGTAAATGCACAAGCCTGTGTGGGCCTTATTTGTACCTGGAGGCCTAAAAATCCAAAATTCTCTCGTCAGAAAAATTATTCCATATTTCATGCATTTAAAGCAAAATATTATATTAAAAAGCTTTTCCTGACATAACTATGAAACGACTGCACCACAGCCAATCCTAGCTCCTGCCCATAAAGCAATCTTTGTTTCTGTTACAAGTCCTCAGAATTGTTACCATCACACACGCAAAAAAGGAGCCAAAGCTATCAACACCAAGGCAGTTCTTTCAAATTATTTAAGAATACAACAGTTTCACCATGGAAGAAATCACTGGACAGAAGGACAAAGCCAAGAAAGCATTTATTACATTTAACAGACGTCCCTCCCCAACCAGAGGTTTTGGACATCAGTCTGAATTGGTTAAGTTTTCTCAGGAAATTGCATCATCTGTGAACCAAGCTGAAGATATTTCTGCTCTACATTTAGGTTGTGCTATTTGACAATTTAGATAATTTCATCGACATTGTCCATGAAGAAATGCTGAGATTTGTGGTGGACAGCATTCACATGGATTCTATAGCTCTTGGTGCTAAAGAAAAAGGGAGGGGTACCAGTTTTAAAGGATTTTTTTTTTCATGAGCAAAAAAGGATATTCATATGTGCATATGGTGATACTCTAAATGAAATTGCTGAGGAAAAGCTCACAGTGGATGTAAAGCTCTTGTTAAAATTGAAGTTCTTCCCAACCCGATACTTTCAAAACCTCTTGGTAGTCACCTTCTGTTCCTCAACTAATGCTGCTCAAACTTCCTACAACAATCTTCTCTCTCCTGCTGCTCGAGATAGATTGTTACAAGCTGTAGTAAGCTGTTTCTGCCACAACTTTGCAAATGGCTTTCTGACTCCTTGCTGATTCCCATGTATAGTTGCAATGTGAGGTTCCGTGAAGAAACCCCTTCCAAGGCTATTCTGCATGTCTCTCATAAACTTAAAAAAAAAAAGCACTGAAAATCTTCATCAACAGAAATGGAATATTCAAGGCTCAATCACTGTAATATTTTGAGCCCAAAAGATCATCCATCCGTTCAGAGTCCTTACCAAAAAGGAAGGAGACACAATGCCATCCCAAATGGAAACACAAACAGTTGTGTCCCGAAATTCACCCAGCATCTGCTTACTGATCTTTACCATCTCAAAAGAGGACAGATAGAAACTCATCCTTTACATACATCAGTTTTCCCTGTACTTCCAGATCTTCATGAGTGACATTAGCTGGAACTTGAAGGGAACGCCATGTTCTCATAATATGGAAGCTGAGCCCAGAACTAACTCATAGCAATTACAAAGGATACACAGAGTTCCTTGCAACAAAAATACAATCCAAACAATCTGTTCTGCCAGAAGGGGTAGAATTCAACAACTACATGTAGGCACTTCTAAGGGTCTGCACCTGAATTAGTCCTCCAGTGCCCCTTTTTAGTCCATGGAAAGACATAACCACTTCTAGACACCACCTCATGCTAAAGTAAATGTCTAGAACAGGTCAGAGGAATATAATGCTTATTTTTCTTTCCTGAGAGAAAACAGACAGTCTCCCTAAATTAAATACTGACTCTGGCACACCACCTTACTCAACATTTTCTAGCTGTTACTTCTATCTCCTCTCTTCAAACTTCCTGTACCCTGTAACAATACACATTGTCTAAAATCCACTCAAGTCGCACAACGGTCTCACAGGAGGCTCGGCAGGTTTATAATTCAGGTGCTACATGTTCAGGTTAACTTGAGGTGTACACGGCCTTATTTTAGATCCCAGTTTTCTTCAGTCACAGCCAGTTGCTCGGTTTTCTGGCATGGATGCTTTGACCCAGCTGCTAAACCCCTTGGTGTTTTTGTTATCTAAACCCAAAGTATCCAATTTTCTAATCTTCCTCAATTGGTCAGTTATTACAGATTGCAAATGACAAACCTCAGATGACATAAAGCTTTCTTAAGGATAATTACTAAAAGTTCTTTGGGCAAGTACAACCTAACACCACAACGAGCCCAGAGAGAATACATTTCAGCAGATAACGTTTTGCTATTGGACACAATCTGTGAAAGCCTTTATCTGTAATATGATGATATCATAAGATCATAATGTTAGAACCAATGTAATTGAAATCAGTATGTCTTTGCTTCTTTTGTTTAATGGCAAGAAAGCCTACCTTACAATATTGTGTATGTACTCAATCACATCACTATAGTTCATGTTTGCACTATTTTGATCAGGACTTTGAATTAGTTTGTTCTTTGATGTTGTCATCAAAATACTTATCACTCTTACTGTTGTTACGATGTTGCTGTTCTGTTGCAATATTTCAACAGGTACTAATTTTTGTCTTGGGCTCTGAATGCTTTCAGTGGGGTTTGTTTGATCAAGCACCTGTTAGTAGCTTTTAGAAATCTTAGTAACTACATAAATTCTGTTTTCATGCTGATGAAAGGCTGGATTTCTTTTTAGTGTATACAGATTGATTCTTATAGAGTTCTCTGTTTCCTGCTGGTTTTATGCTGGATGCTACTTAAACAGGACATTTAAATCTTGCCACGAAAAATGGAAGTGCCTTCAAGACAAGCTGGGATGCAAAAATTAGAGATTATTTTTATAAAGTGTGACTTTGTTTTAGAATGGACTTGTGAATGTATCCACTTATGGTGGTAGGTCTGTATTTCCTTCTAAGTGCAGCATGCAGATCCTCAAATACAAGGAGAGTATAAACAAGGTAAAAGGAAACCACAGATCAGCGAATGATGCGTTCTATGATCCAACCTATTTTGACAGTGAAAGTCTTCCAGTGATAATGCTTTTCACATCCCTGGGTCTTCTTTAACATGTGTTACAAATCTTCAGAATGCCCCTAACTTGGGGAAATAAGCAAACACCTTCAGCAGTAAATCTGGCCAACACAATACACAAGTATTTAAAATGGAGGAATTCCAGGTTCCCCAGCCAGGACTTGAACCTGTGACCTAGTGGCCCAGAGGTGTGAAAGCACTCTCTTGAGCCAATGGTATCACTTTAAGTGCTACAAACTGAAGACATGTCAAATTAATCATTTATTCAGTTGAGTCAGCTTTAAATTCCTGAAAACAGAGAAAGGCTTCCAGGTTTCTGTGTGTGTGTGTGTGTGTGTGTGTGTGTGTGTGTGTGTGCACATGTGTGTGAGGACACATGAGCACATACCACCTCCACTAAGGAATGTAAGCTTGTATGTTTGTTCTGACATAATAAAGATTCAATATGCTTTTTTATTTTTTTTAACTATGTTCCAATCTATAAGGATGATTTAAAGTATTTGGGATCAAAGTATAACTTGTCGTTTCAGTTAGAGCAGATACTTTTCAATGCATATTAAACTTCACATAAAAATTATGTCTGGAGGGAGAAAGATTTTATAATGCAACATAAAGCTCTTCAGCTTTGACTGAAGGTCATCCAAGTGATGTTTAGCGTGTTACCCATTAGGAACCTTAATGACATTTTAAAAATGAATTTCTCAAGTTTCTTCATAGAGCTAGTTGGGATCTGCACCCCACTGTTGTCACAGGATTGCTGCTCCAGAATCCTGTGGTCCTAACCATCAAAATCCATCTAATTTCAAGTCTAAATATGTTCCGACTGAACTTGTTCCTATTTTTTCCTTACATCAGCACTGTTGTTTAATTTAAAGGCTTATGGGAATCCTCCGTGATTGTGTTATAGTGGTGAGTCTTACTATTTGCAACCTTTGTTCTGCATCTAAGTTTGGCTTTTTTCATCTTCCCTTTTAAGACAGGTTCTGCATTCCCTGCCCATCTTGGTAGTCTGTTTCTTTTCAGATTTATTCCGCTTTAAATGTAGCTAGCTAGAAATCTTCAGAAGCGAGTCTCATACCTACCTGAACTCTCGCTGCCAGGAACAGCTTTCCTAGAATCACAGAATCCTTCTGGTTGGAAGAGACCCTCAGGACCATCAAGTCCAACCATAACCTAACTCTAGCACTAACCCATGTCCCTAAGAACCTCATCTAAACAGCTTTTAAACACCTCCAGGGATGGTGACTCCACCACTTCCCTGGGCAGCCTGTTCCAATGCCTGACAACCCTTTCCATGAAGAATTTTTTCCTAATACCCAATCTAAATCTCCCCTGGTGCAACTCGAGGCTATTTCCTCTTGTCCTATCACTTGCTGCTTGGGAGAAGAGACCAACCCCCTCCATGCTACAACCTCCTTTCAGGTAGCTGTAGACAGCGATAAGGTCTCCCCTCAGCCTCCTTTTCTCCAGGCTAAACAACCCCAGCTCCCTCAGCTGGTCCTCATCAGACTTCTGTGATTCTAAATAAGTCTGTGTGTCAATGACAACATTTCTCTCTATATCCTGTTAGCTTTTTAGTCACCACAAGAAGCAGCTTCTACCTTAAATATCTTGGAACAGTGTCTAATTTCTAAACACACAAACAAAATACAGTCTTTTAATAATATGACTGTCAGCTTTCTTTAACATTAGGTTTTATTCCCAGGAAATTCTTCAGTCCCTGTTGGTACTCCATTTCCCTTATCTATCTTCAATTGCTTGTCTATAAATTTCATCATACTTGAGTGATATAATAACAACAACTCATTCTTTGATAGGTTTAGTGACTCTACATCACAACTTACCAGATCGTTACAAAGCAAACACATCTAACTGCAGCCAGCCTGGCAGAATATCACAGTGAAAAATGGATCCGAATGTATACCAAATCGGTTACATAACCTGTTGAGTATCATGTGTTTGCACACAAACTGCATCTGTATTTTCACAGAGGGTTTTTAATTTGTCAGTCATGTTAAGGAACTCTGCTGCCCTTAAAATGCCCTCCTGTTTTCACCAAGGTTCTAAATAGCCAGTCACTGACGGTTCCGCGTGAAGGAAACAGGTTCTCTAAGTGCCAAAAAATAAAAGCAGCTACATTTTCAAAAGCTAGACTGTAATGATTTCCCCTTAATTAGCGAGAAAAACTCCCATCAGTCCTTGAAGGGTTAGGGTTTGGTTTTTTTTTATTTCTGTTATTAGCCGAAATATAAATGCAAGGGATTAAACTGATTTTTCAGATTTCAGTCCAAGAATTGCTGTGTACGTTTCCTTACCTGACTCTTTCATAGGACACAGTGCACACTGCATACCCCAGGCTTCACCATATAGGCAGCAGCACTCCGTATATGTAGTCTGCTTTCCAACCAGAGGTCGACTACAAACGAAATCATCACTTAGATGCTGCCAGCAAAGATCCTGGTAGACCTCAGTTTCTTCAGTTTGTTCTGATGGAGAAGACAGTATTAGATCATCATCTCAGCATGGTTATTTTAAAAAGATACTAGCATAATGCAGAATTTTCTAACCTTAGATTAGAAGAATAACCTAGCTTTACAGACTTTGCTGAATACAAATTTAAGCTTAGAAGTCATGACCCTTTTTATGTGCCTGAAGTGGCTCGTCCCTTGAGTGTTCAGCTTTACAAAAATCTTGAAAGGTTCTGGTTTGGCACTATCAGACCAATTTAAAAGCACATTGGGCTGGACAACCAAGAAATAAAACTTCCTAAATCAGCAGTCATTGCTGAATGCTTAACACTGACTCAGCTCTGCTCTCATGGAAATTTACAGAGTTTGGCAAAAACCGGTGTTAGGACAGAGTTCAATATTTGGGGAACTCCATCCACGGAATGAATCTTTAAAAGTTGTTATTTTGCTTTTCTTATACTGCCGTCGAAGGCATCTGAAAGAACTTTTACGGCTAGGCCAGAGCTGAAGAAAAATCTTACATGGGCTCAACAGGAGACTTGGAAGAGAGTCCCATTAACCAAACAAACTACATCAGGCTCAGGAAATCCCCTGAGCTGAAAATAGCTGGAGGCCGGGAGAGTTCTGGGGAGGATGAGGATAAGTATTGTTTATCTGCTCCTTCTGGTCCCTGATCATGCACTTACATCTATTGTTAGAGACAGAATACTGCTGTGAACTACTGTCACATCCTTATGAACATTAACAAAAACATGTATTTTTGTCAAAGCTGGAATATTTCAGAGGCATACTAGTTCTGACAAAGATCTCAGTAGGAACAATTCCTAGTTGTAGCAATCTCTGATCACTGGTGATTGGGAGGGAGAGGAACTGTAAATTTAATCTTCCACTTAGAATGTAAAAACCTCAGTACAATTGTGTTGTAAAGACATCTGCAAAGTTTTGATTTTGTTCCAACAGAGAGTGAAAAATAAGCATTGTCACAAACCAAGGTTCTGTTTTGTCTCTGCATATCTATTAACTGCATTTTTACATTGTGCACTCAAGCATGGGCAAGTATAGAAGAGAAACCTAGCTCACAGAGTAAACGGTGAGTTCTGCAAGTGCAAAGGTGATCAGCATTTAGATGCCTCTTCTACTAAGAACTTGCCAGAACATGGAGTGGAGAGCAGCAGTGAGTCCCTGCAACCAACTCTAAATTCCACTGGCAGCAAAGGAACCAGCCTGCCCTCTCCTCCTCTGTGTTGGGGAGAATGTTGCCAGTAGGGATATAAAGCTGGAGAGCTTTGTGCTGGGTGAGAAGATTATTGCTGTGTCAGTCCCAGTGTCCCATGATGGACGAACCTTTGGTCCCTTGCATTCTCTTCACATCCCACATCCTAGATGAACCTAAAGGATAATTCTGCTTGCTTTTAGTTTGTTTAACTGAAGACAGAACCATAGAAATACTGTTGTTCTTCCACAGTTTCAGGCAGCAGGATGACCACATTACTTCTTAAAAGTATTAGTCTTATAATTTGGAGTGACTAAAGTAGGCATTCAGTCTGTATTCCCATTTTCTTTCACAGAAGCATCTTATGAAAATTCATTGCAAGTTGCAGGGACCAGAGGTCTGGATTTATGGCTATACAGTGCCAATATTAATCAAACCCATTGTAACATTTCTTTCAAAGATGTGTGTGGCATAGACAAAGCTGTGCAGACTCCATAGCACTCTGGATTTCTGAGACCTTTCTAAGAATCTCATAATATCTAACTTGTTTTCTGAAATCAGCATCTACTGAAATTAAAAGAACATGCAAAAGCTTTACTTCAACTGTGACGCTGTAGCCCACAGCTTGAAAACGTGACCTCAATGTACCCTCAGTAGTAATCAACTGAATGCACAGATACAATGTCAGTTATGTCTTCCTACCTCCCATTATTCCTGGTTTTATTCCATGCTTTGTTAGAAGCAGTCACTCTGAACTGAATCTCCAGAGTTAGGCACAGTCAAAACCACAAGCAGGCTGTGCCTCATTACCTACAAGGCTGGATGAGGCAGATGCAGAGCTGGTGAATCAGGACACTGAAGGCTGCCCAGCCCAAGCCTAATCTCATTAATATTTCCAGCAATCTCCTGTCTGCATTCTCAAGTCAAGCCCTATGGAGTCCTATATTATGATGCCTTCTGGATCAACAAATGATGGTTCACGCATTACTTTCCAAAATCCTCTCAGGTAAAGGAAGCAGGCTCATCCAAGCATGACCCAGTCTAAACTTACTGGGGTCTGTAGCCATGTCAGCACCACCTCACAGAGGTGCACTCACTTCAGTAATATGTATAATGGATCATACCACTTGAATCTGCTGGTCTGATGCATCGCTTTTCTGTTGCGTCCAGAACCATTGGGTGTGTACAGAAACAGTTGTAAGATCCTTCTGTGTTAATGCACTGGCCATCAATACAGCTGTTTGGGTCCTGACATTCATCCGTGTCTTTAAAATGGAAGGAAATGTATCAAGGAGAGCCAGCACAAAGTAGTTGCATTGTGTTAATCCATGTTTATATTTTCCTGTATTAGGAGCAGATTTCCCTGCATGCCTACTGTTAATTACCACAAATGCCAATTGCTAGCTGCAAAATCTTGTCTGTGCCCTTGGAGGACGACAGACAGATCAGCAGGATGCCGACCTCTAATAAGTACTAGGGAGCATCTGGATGAGGAGACGTGCTGAGGGGGTTGGAGTGCTGGGCATACCCTGCATCCAGCACAGCTGCAGCTGCTTCCCATGTTCCTGTCACTTTAGGACAGTACCAGCAGGCATTAGAAGTGGGCATACTTTGAGATTCTTCATGAGCTAGTCAGGAGAAGAGATGACCTTACCTAGCCACAGTAGTTCTATTCCTTAGTTTGTCTTGCAGAGGAAAAGCAGAAATTTAGCTCAAAGGGAAGAGCAGGCCATTTTACCTCAAATAAATTACCTTAAGTCAGCAAAAACCCCACCCTTTGGTAAAGAACAATCATAGAATCCCAAGGTGAAAGGCTCTCTTATTGCAGTTACAAAAATTACTTCCTTTCATTATGCTATTCTGCACATTATACATGGTTTTCTGCTTACAAAACAAAAGCAAGGGTCACAGTTATGAGTAAATTTCAGTTGAATACCAGAACCAAAGGAAGTACAAGGTTGTTCAGACTAAAATGGGCTTATCAATGACCTGAACTGTAATTTCACATTGCATATTAACTCCTTGTGGAAAATATCTGTCCTTGGAAAAAAAAATCTGCATTAATTTGATTTATTATAGTAAAGCCAGCACACTTACCAACTAAAAGATAAGACTGAACATCCAAGCTTTCACTGCTTACTCCATGTACAAAGAACAGAAGGCTAAATTGTACCTTGGCAGAATGAAGCAGCAGTGTGCATATGAGGAGGGAGCCACCTCTGATCACTTTGTGCTGCCTGCATAAAGTCTGGTAGCAGCTCTAGAATATGCACTCAAAGGAGCACAAGGCAGCTCCTGGGAGCAATTTGCTGAAAAAGGAAGCAAATAAAGCAAACCCCGCTCTACATGCCATTCCATGTCAGCCAGAATTGCTGCCCAGCCAAGGAGAAGAGAAGGGAAATGACCCAATGCCTCTTAAAAAGCTGCTACAAGAGTTTGGAGGCCCAGTGTTCCTCCCCTTGCTGGAAATACCGCAGTTCTGGTGGGAATCCTGCCGTGTGAGTCTGCTTGTTCTGTCCATCTGCATACCATTATAGTGACAAGACCACTTTAAATAAACTTACCAAAGCACTGGAGCTTAACAGGGTCATAATATGTGCCTTGCTTGCAGTAGCACTCATAACCTGGCTGTGTATTCAAACAGAAGCCATTTTTACAGATTTCTTGTCCAAAAAGTTGGCATTCATCAGCATCTGAGGAGAAAACATTAAAGGCTATCTTACCGTAATCGTTACGAGGCCGTGCAGAGGAGCAAGGTGGAATAGAGCCTATACACTTCACTGTTCAAGCATCTTCACTTTAAATAGAGGGCCCTAGGAGCACAGATATCCACAGAAAAAAAACCCAAAAGGTGTGGAAGAGGCTACAATGTGCTTGTTGCCAGAACAGGAAAGGGAAACCTGGTGGACCATGACTTTCCCTTGTCAGAATAAGTCCTGTGGCACACAGACACTGGAAGAACCTGCAGCTCCCTTTTCTTTCCTTTGGTACCACACTGCTCTTAGCTCCAAGCAAAACAAATAAAGAATATGGCCTGTATTTTCCAACATGATTTACTTTACCCAAGGGATTCCCACCATAGATCTAATTTAATCACGCCATCTGATTACAAACCTAAGCAGTTACGCTTACAGATGCATTTTGTGACTGCTCCCCTCTCTCCACAGTTTGGTGACTCTGCTGTGCCTGGCAGGGAATCTTCAGATCTGCACTGCTTGTGTCTGTATTTTTCAGAGCTATATGCACAACTTCTGTGAAGGCTTCCTACCAGGTAGGAACAATTGTTTTGCTAAATGTAAGGCTGTAGCTGTCACTAGACCTAGTGACAGCTGACAAAGACAATCTACCCTACTTTCAAATGAGGCTAAATGGTTTTGGGGAGGTTTCACAAATAATATATACCAGCTTGTCCATAGCTTTTTGCAGGTGTACACATTTTTTCCCAGTCTTGTATTTATGTATTTGCTACTCTTGGAATTCCACTCACTTCCTTTTTTCCAACCTACTTTGCATTTGCTTGAATCTACCTCTTTGTTAGTTAGGCTTCTATTAAAAATGGTAATAAAAAGCACAATGTGAAGCGGGTGATTCTCCTCTTAATATGAGTTGTCTTAATCCACTGTCTTCCATAGATTTAATCCCCATTTACTCTGGGGCAACCCAGATTTTAGTCCAAAACTGTCATTTCCAGCTGCACGGCAGTTTTAAAGGTGAATTATTCAAATGCTTACTTTCTCCAGAAGAACTGAAAGTGCTACAAAGCTATTTATTCCTACAGCCTCTCTTCCAGTCACTGCCTGGCTTCGAACAAATATTTTGACTGTTTAGCAGCAAGAACAATGCAAAGGTTAACGAGAAATGTCATGTACATATCTGTAATTTTCCTGTGGAACATGGATTTCTGTCTGGGTTACAATGGAAAATCCTGGGAGTAAAGGAATTCCAATTAAGAAAATTAAGAAAATAGGAGTTGCTTCTACAAGCAGAAGGCTTGTGGACAAAAGCAACAGGAACATGAGTTAGAGTAATAGGGCAAGACCACATTACTAAAAGTATGTATCCATTTATTATTTGTCCTTTCTGCCATTCCTAAGGTATTAACAAAATAAACTTATTGCAAACAGAAAAAGTTCTATTATGGAAAGGATTTGTAGAAAATATTTCCTGATGAACTACTTCCTCTCTTCAATATTTATGTCAGCTAGAGATATTATCAGCCCTGAGGTAGCACAACAAAAACAATGCACGTTTTCTCTGAGACACATTTGGACACAGTGCACACACAGCATGTCCCAAATGTAGACTGCAAAGACATGCAGAAATCTCAGATAAACAGACTGAAAAGATAAACAACATGCTTAAATAATTTCTGAATAAAAATACTCAGAGAGTATTAGATCCACAGATGAGCTCTGTGACAGTATTCTGACTTGTCCGGACATGTAGACATTGTCAGTCTGCCCAACACTGGTCCCTGCTACCATCCATCTCAGGTCTGGATTCATCCCATGGGACTTAGTTCTTTATCTAAGTTGATGGACAAAACAACACCTCCAGAGACCGAAGGTCTTATGTGAGCCATTTAAATGCCCACATTAGCTTGAATCAATCTGGCTATTAATGCCTTATAACCTTTAATATCTTTTCCATGTCCCACGTTCTTTCCTGGTGCAAAGAATCACCTGCTGAGGATAACACAAAAAAATACTGGTAGGACAGAAAACTGAACTCAGTCTACTCACTAACTCAACAGGAAAACCGACCAAGTAGTGTCCTACTCAGTGAGGAATGATAGTTCAAAAAAGTACACATAGCAATCGTTAGGAGAAAACCAAAAAATCTGTCAAGACCAACCAATTTTTGTCATCTCGGAATTATGTCTAACAGATTAGTGTTTTAGCTAAAAGTAACTCTGACAAATGCTTACCTATCCACCAAGTGATACTATGCCTCTATAAAGGTCTTAAAAGAATAGTAAATTTTACCACATTCTTATGTGATATGAACACAGTACTTCCTAGATTTAATTATTGATTTGTGAAACAGCAATTTCAATAAGAAAAAATATATTAAATGTGTGCCTTTCTGAAGATCCTGTACCTGCTATGCAACCCAAAGATAATATGTTGACTTCATTTTGGCTAACAGAGTGTGTTTATGCCAAGGAAAATTAATCCCACAAATTATTAATATTGATGGCTACTTCTCAAACTTGAAAAGGAATTTAGCTGATCCCACTCTTCCTTCTTAATGATACCAACTCCCTCCCACCCACACCCACAAACTCCACTGTCACTTGTATTTCTCTACAATCTTCTGCTCAATAATTATTCCATGAAGTTCTTTAATGGAAATATAATTGCTGAACTTCTCAGTTTTTAAATTAATTCTTACTTGTAGGTCTAATGTTTAACAGAACTCTTCTCCTCTAACTCCCCATACATTTATTTACAAATAGAAGGTGGCTTTGTATTTCATATGTAAATGAGTATTTGAGGTTTGTGGTCTCAGCACCTACTCTCACAATATATAACACTCAGTATAAAATAAACCAGAATATTACAGAGACTGTATAATTGACATTCTTAATGATCTGTCAAACTATGATTTTCAGTAATGTTTCATATCACAGGCTGTTTTTGTCACCTAATAAAATTTGAATTAGTATGTTTACATTGCTGGCTCACATTTCTAGTCAATCAACTACCAGAACTTCTGAAATAATTAAACTTAATACAAGTCAGTACTGACCTTTGTAATTCTGAGCAGGAAGCCCATAAGATGATTCTCCAGAGGGAATGAAACCTTTTCCTTCAGGACACAAATCAGTAAATTCAGCTAGGAGAGAGAGAAAACAAAAAAATATGTTGTTACGAATAAGCTCCTCACATATGTGTTACAGGGTATTTCAGGAAATCTGAGGTGACGTTTTGCCTTATTCACATCTATCGGGCAGTTACGCACACCTATAGCTACGTGGGGGATGCTAACACTGCAGCCTGACTTTCCCCTGCTCTTGGTTTGCAGAGCTAAATTTAAAACCCTAGCCAGGGTACTCAGAGCATCACAGAGCTCTATGCAGACTAATTTCTCTTGCTCCTTGGCAGGAGAATGTCGTCCTTATGGGGTTTCATGGTGCACTGCAGTTATAACAATACCAGTAGCCAAATTATCTTAATTAAAGCTAGCATGGGCCTCTCTGAGCTATAGTGCAAGCTGCAATCTAGACATACCCCAACTGAGATACAAACCCCCGTCCACATTCTTCAGTCCTTATACAGGAAAAACACTAATTGACTGCAACAGGAGAACATGGTGTGGATTACAGAGGGAAATTATTTAAAGTGTGTTGGAGACTATACAGAATCAAATAAACCTATCCAAGCAGAGAGGCTCTTTTTGTAATGCATTTCATTTCAGTTTCACTGATTCTAAAGTATAGTTAAAACATGAATTAAACATGATGATACATTTGTGTGAAAAGTAATCTTTAGTGTTTAATCTCAGAAAGTTTACACATGTTCTCTCTTACATTATTTTTTCCAGCTGGATTCTGAATTTCAGCCATCACTGTTTATGTTCCAAGTACCGTTTTCAATATTTGTGACAAATATCATATGGCTGTGTTTTTCTAATTTAATATTTAGAGGTTAAACAACGGTCTGCAGACAGCATGATTAACTGAATTGTTCAGTAAGTAGCAAAATGTAAAACTAATGTCATAATATATATCAGTAATTCATAGTGCTGTAGAAACAACATTACAAAGAATAGCTGCAGACACAAAACCACTATAATGCTGACCTTTGTTTTCTAGCTTGTGGGAAAAATCTAACACATTACCCCAGTGTCTGGAAAAAGCTTCTGTGAGAATCCATCTTTGTTTAAAATCAGTTTGAGATAATGCTGTTCAGTAACAGGCTGTTTTTATCCCTGGGGTAACTGCAGTGAAGCAAATGGATTTATACCAGCTATGAATTATTCCTACTAACTTTTCCTCTGTGGAAGTCTCCCATGGGTAAGTCATGACTATATGGTAGAGAAGATGGGATTCAGTGGGCAAGCCACCTCTGAAGGCAAAGTACACTACTGTTAACATAAACACAACGCTTCAAAAGTTTGCAGAGGGAGAGAAGGCCTCCTCATACCAGTTCCAAAGACAGGGCACGGAAAGATTTCACAGTTATCACCCCAGCCAGCACCCAAGGTACAGCAGCATTCTTGTTTGGTTACATTGGATGTAAGCACGTTGTCACAGAAATTAGCATCGTTCAGATTGTAGTAGCACTCCTTCTTTCCATCTTCATGTTCATCAGCCTCTATCGGTAATTCTAAAGGCAAAAGAAAACAGAAATAATGTAAGATGGCATGTGAAATGAATCAGTTTCTCAGGAGAGCCACAGTACCTCAGTTTCACCACAGTGAAGAGCAGCACTGTCAGGCAGGGAAGAAAATGGTTAAGTGCAATTTTTGGGTTTACTTTCTTGTTCTTAGGAAGAATTATGGAAGTTTTTAATCTTCCTTCAACTTTTTTAGACCTGTGCTCTGACTTGGCCACAAAGCAACTCTTCACATTTGTACTTCTTTAATTTTTAAGCAATGCATGAACTACCTGCTCTCATGCTCAGCCATCTATTACACCACGCCCAGCTACTGACATAGTGCTTTTCACATACAAATCTGGAAGCTCTTCACAGAGGTGAGCAAACATCACAACTGCCTTTTACCCATGAAGGAACTAAGGCACAAACTGAAAAGGCTGATTTTCAAAAGAATGAACATTTCCAGCCCCTTTTAATTTTACTGGGAAAAAAGTGTGTTCCACGCTGGAAAACAAGGCCCTTTATGATTTTTGCAAAAGTAACTGACTGACTCCATAGGAAGCAGGGCAATATAACGCAGATGTCAAGTTAACTGATTCTGTACTTTTAAACCAGCAAACAGGCTTTACTTTAAAATAGGCATCCAGCCAATAAATCAGATTTTCTGACTTTAGCAGATGAGTGGGTCCTCTCACTATTTTTATAAGGACTGGAGGCAAAATTGTCTCTCCCATAGATCCAATAAAAGCCTACTATTAATAGTCAAAGACCCTTCTAAAGCAAGGCCTTCCTAAAGTACACCAAGAAGTAAGTTTGAAAAGAAATACCTAGTTGAAGCTTCTATGTTTGCAGAACTCTGTCTATCTACCCTTGCACTTCCAAAAAATTCTCGTAAAGAGCTTAGAAGTGGGAACTATCACATAAAATTGTTATTCACACTTGATTGGTATGAAAAACTTTTCATAGGCCATCCAGAAGGTAACCAAGTTCTGAAATTACAAATGCAGACATTTATTAATCAAAATCAAAACTTCGTTCAGGAACTTGAGACAGATAAATCTTGAGGTGACTGGTTTATTTCCTTTTCATCTTGGGAAATTCTTTAGGCTTAGCACTTAACAAATGTTTAATTCATAAAACCTACTAAGAATTATTACATGCTGGCTGATGTTCAATTGTTTGAGATTTCATTCATTTCTACTCAGGCCCTTGCACAACATGCCAAGCATGAGAGATATCGCAAGCAACACATGTACCCAGGTGGGAATCAAAACCTGAGTCACAGTGCATTTCAAAATGCCAGAAGATTAGTAAGACACGAAGAGTTGTGGTGTATAAGCTACCTTTTTTTGCCTTGCAGTTCTGTTCAAGAAAAAGCTTACAGCTGGCCCACCACCTCATATGTCTGCCTCTCCCTCTGCCTGCCTCTCAGAGGTCAAGCTCAACCTCTTCATGCCAGTTGTGGGATGGATTTTCTTCTAGTCCATCCACTTAAAAAATAATGGCTGTGAGGTGGGAGCTTGAAGACAGCGATTGTCCAACAAATGCTGAAGGAATTAAATGACCTCCAGTTCTTGTCACCTCAAGCCTGTTATCCCTGCCCACCCACATTCTCCCAGGCAGACAGGGCAAGGCAGTTTTACTGAGCATATACCAGATCCGTTTTGAGAAAGCAGATTTAAAAATGCCTCTATGGATTGCCTGTTATTGCACTTTAATAGTCTGAATGTGTGTTAGAGTTCTTTTGGCTTCTAATTCCAATCAGGCAATTGGATTTATTTCTATTTTCCTCAGAAGAGCAACTGTTTCTGTTCTGGGAGGTTGAGGGGCTGGCAGACACCTCTATTCAAATCTGGTACAATGTTGCCACCTACGAGGCAAACTCTCCTTTGCTCTTTGGCCAATATAACTATATATAACTAAGTTATACATTAAAGGAAACACCCAGCTGAGTGCTTATTTCATCTTTGCTAGTTTAGCCCATGGTGTCCCCTCATCAGAGAATTACAGTGTTCCATAATGTGCTGAATTTCATGAAGTGTGGTGGTTTTGAGGTATCAGCTGCTATCCAATAGGAACTACAGTAAGACTATCATGTGTCACAGAAACACAACTGAACTAAATCTGTTATTCCAAGGTGAGAGAGCCGCACTTCAGCCACCAAATTACATACATTTGCCTTGGCCGTTTGCCACCTGTCTCACTGAATGAAAGCCAAATCTTCAACAGGAGAAAAAACACGGCAGTTTTCATGCTGTTTACCAGAGAAAGAACACCAGAAGCTGCCCCAGGAGGAAGGGGAGACAATCTCATAATGTCATTGTTTATTCCCATTTTACATATGATGTGTTGGTCTCTCCTCCCATTATCTGTTCAGCAGCTTAAAAGTCTGTTGTTTACACAGCTGTGACAGAGTTAGTCAAGCAGGCGTCATAAATGTTTGGAAAGCAAATGAGACACAAATCTTTTACAATATTTTTTTTTTAAACCAAGACCAGTCTGTGTCTACAAGCTTGTAATTTCTCTCTCATACATTATTAACCCTTTAGTAAACAGGTTGTTTTTGACAGTGGTTTCACTGGGTATGTTGGCAAAAGGTGATAGGAAATACTTATTTCTTTTCATATAATTATTTTGTTTTTTTTTTTTTTTTTTTTAATTTTATTTTTTGTTGTTACAAAATGTAAAATATCTCTCTACCCAAGGCACACTGGTAAAGCAACAAAATGTTATCAGATTGTTGATATGACTGTTCTAGTAACAATCTCTAAGGGAGATGCTGTATAGTTGTTGCTAGACTGAACTATGTAGAAATAGATTTATGTACCTCAGTGTAACCTTGATTCAACAATATGCTTCAGCATATGTTAGATGCAAAAATGCCCTTTGGTGGTATAGGATTCGGTGGATAATCGAGATACTAGCATATGCTTAGTCTTCAGCATACACTCAAATATTTGCCTAAATAGCATGTAAAAACACTGAACTATAGATATCTGAAACAGGATAAAGCAAATTCTTCCTTTCTGAAAATAGGCATGGTGCAAGCTAATGCTGACAGATGATGTCCACATGTGCCACAGGAGCTCTCAAAGCACCATGCCTGACGTGATTATGTGGTTTGTCAAAGCCAGAGGATGCATGGCTATTCCATCGTTCCTTGCAGGGAGGCAGCATCCTGTTCCTACATGATCATGCTACAGCCGGTCTAGAGGGAGGCTGAAGTACTCATGGTTGAGCAAACCAATGCAACTGTTACTGCTCATCCTGCAGTCAACATATGGGGCTTATGCCACTTAAAAACGGGAGGAAAAGACTGGTTTTGTTCCCTCTCCAGTTGACAGCGGCACAAGGGCCGCCCATTGGTTCCTAGAATGAAACAGAAACAAGCAAAGGGAGCAGATGTAGAAGAATGAAGTGTGTATTGTCAGCTCCTGAAATGTCACATCCAGAAGTACATGGGACGGGGCATGGTACATGGGCATTGCTCTGCTGCCTCAGCCATCTTACTGTTTTTCATTCCTCCTTCATAAAAGAAGCTCCTGTAATCCTGAATCTTTCTCACAAAGATTTTCCAAAGGTTTCAGTTTCTTAATCAGCTGTCAATGACATTTCACAGGCAACTTCCTATCCGCTGTTCAGTGATCTCAATACTTGTTGCAATTAGGTCACAGATATTTCAACCTTGTTTACCAGTCTGAAAGACCATGAGTGATAGAAGAAAATAGCCACAGTCTTGTAAGCTGTAGCATCTGCAGCCTGGCACTAGAGCCAGGATTTTGCATTTTAGAGGGGGGAAAGAAGCTGTGCAAGTAAATCCCTTCATTTCTTGTACTCTACTGCTCCTTATATTGGGCTTGTTCCTTTCTCCAAACTGGATCAGTGTAGAAATCTGGCGGCAACTTCAAGGTATCTAAACTAATTTTTAACGAGCATATTCCCAGTAGTATTTGCAACACTCCAAACACCTGATAACAAAAGCTCACAAATCCAGTATGATAGACTACTAGGAAAGACAGGACAAAAGATGGAGTAAAATGGGCAAGGGCACTCAAAGCGACTTACAACAATTCAGTGTGGTGGTGTTTTTTTTTGTTTATTTCCCCCCAACTACCTTTTCTGAGTACTTACATTAGTACAAGGTAATGATAAGATGATACTACTATAAACAAATTTTGTTTTTAATCATATGCTCCTTTAAACATTGTCCAAGCATACTAAGGGAAGTTTGTAAAAATTTGAACAAAAAATAAAATCGCTCAGCCACAGACTTGATTGTGTATCACATTTCATTGTTACAGTACTGAAAACAAGAAATTGTTTACTCTTAATTGCTGTAACTGTTTATTATTACCACCAAAGCTGTTGACATACAACATTTAGAAGGTGTTTCTTCTCTATTTTCACTGTTCGGGATTCACTGATAGCCTATTCCATCCTAGAAACACCTCTTCCCATGCACACACTTTCAAGAAGACAAAGTTCTAAATTTTTCTCTTGCAGTTAAAGCAACACCAGCATTTTAACCAACTTTACCTTTCCATTAGTTACATATGCAGCGGAAATCACACCGAGCATGCAAAGATCCACTGGTGTTTTACCTGGCGAGGTACGGAAGCGACACTGTCCGGTCATTGGATCATACTCCTGGTTTTCATCAGAGCAGAGGCACAGGAAAGAACCATCTACGTTTTCACAGAGGGCTTCACCGCATACTCCACTCAGCATTTCACATTCATTCACATCTGGGAAAAAAAAGCCAGAATATAAATAATTTCAGACCCATTACTGACAGTTTGTTCTTTTATCTGCTCTATGGTCTGCCAGATTACACATGTGATGATCTCTGGGGAAGGATTAAAAACACACTGATACCCAAGTGGATTCATAAAGAAGTAGTCAGTTCTTTGAAATAAAGGCCTCTGAAAGCCGCAATGCAGTTTATAGACTGTTGGTGCTGATTAGGTGCTGCTCATAGACTAGAACACCAGTTTTCACTTTTTTTTTTTTTCCCATTTTTCGGGGGGATTCTTTTAAATTTCTTTTAAATTACTTTTAATTTTTAAATACTTGCTTTTTGTTGTACCCTTTTCTTGAGATTTAAGATTCACACTCATTTCATTTGTTTTCCTAAGCACAGACTGTAATCAAACTTCTTCTTTATTATTGAGCTTCCACTGAATTCAAGGAACTAATGAGTAGGTTTTGGTGCAATGCAGACTGCATTATGAAAAGAGAATTCCCTTTTCTCATCAAAACCCCATTTTCTTCATGAATAGCCACTGAACAGTGAATTCTCCAGCCCCAGTGCCACTGCTTGCCTTTTGCACGCACAGCCTCACAGGCTGCTCTGGAACCCACAAGGGTTATGCCCAGGTCGCCATGGGAGCCCCCGCTGAACAGTGCAAACTTCCTCTCTCTCAAAAACCCCACATATTTTTAAACTTGGTTTCCATAGAGCTCCCAACTCGTCCACCTTGAAACGCTTTTTTGATTGACAGGAGAGTTGTCTGCTGTTTAAACCAGGCTTACTAAATATTGTCAGGACCATTTAACTTTACTGTCTTTTCAGTTGCTGATATTTAAGTTTGAAAATCTGTTTTGTCTACTAAGGACATAATCTAAAAATTATAATTTGTGTGTCATAATTCAGAAATTTCTATAATTGAGTATAGCGTAAAGGATAACTTGTAAGGCGACTTTTTATTGTTTTTACCTCTTATCCAGCAAAAACGAAAATCTAGTTGTATGACTGAATGTTGATTTTTGTGCATTTTTATATAAATATGCATTTTTAACTTGCGGTTTTCTCAGCACTTTTAAAATATATTTTTTTCTTTATCTTTTTGCTGCATTCCTATCATAAGGAATAACTCTTCTTCTCTGGGGAAGTTTAGTTTATTTTCACACCAGCATTTGCTTTCTATATTTTTTTCTTTCTTTGCTTCTGTGAAAAGTCACTGTATGCAAAAATAGTTTGCAACATACCAATGTCTAAATGCCAAGTGGCATAAAGAATTTAGTACATCAGAAAACAGATGTAAACACTTCTGTAAACCTTCTAACTCTTCCTCTCTGTTTGGCATTCTATTTAAGTCTCTGTTCCTGGTTAATGTGCTTCATCCTGACTCTGGCTTGAAGAAATTGCTTAATGAATACTCTTCATTGATCTGTTATTAATTTTATATTAGAAATTTGTGCTGCCTCAGATGGCTCTCAGGTGCAAGCATCCCTGTTAACAGATCTGGAAACCTATTACTCATGAGAGAAATGTGAAATATTTACACATTAACAGAAATCTCACATCTTTTCATGGTGATGGGTGTCTTTCCTGGAGCTCAAAGCCAATGTTAAAATCTGTTCAAATATGATGTTCCTAGGGAGGTTGCCATCTAGTTCAGACTGGCTGCACTACGTGCCAGACGTTATTTCCTGTAGGAGGTAGTATAGAGTCCTGGTTATTCAGCTAAGAGACTAAACAGACTTGCCATCTAAGTAGGCTAATGTATTAAATTCAATCTGTTATGATTTATATTTGTGAATTGTCCTGACGTGCAGAAACAGTGGGGTTTCCTTTTTTTTCCAGCTTATTTGCTATTGGTTTCCAGTCAGTCCCAATCCAGGTTCTCATTAAATGGATATGCAGTTTTCATTTTCCATCTGGCACAAAGTTCAGTGAGTAAAGCACAGCTCAACTTTGTTTTGCTAGGAAGTGGTATAACTTTAACAAAAAATGATGGAAAACAAAAACGTTTTTGTGAAGAAATGCATTTTGTTTATATGCTGCCTTGTGCTCACCAGAACCTTGCAGGAATGATTACTTGCACCTAAGAACTCACCAGTACACCCTTGGCCATCCTGTGCGTCCTGATACCCTTGGTAACAGAGGCAGCGGTAGGAGCCATCCATATTTTCACAGAACCCATGACTGCCACATATTGTGCCATTCTCACATTCATCAACATCTGCAAGGAAGAATTTTAACATCAGACAGGCCGTGTGACAATCAAAGGCAGACATTCATACAAAGTGCAGGAAAACAACAGAGGAGCCAATTTTGCAAACAGATGCAGCCATGTCCCCTTTATACATTGGGAAGAAAACCACAAATGACAAGACACAAAAATTTAATGTAAGCACACGTACAATTTAAGAAATTGCTTCAGTGTTACCTTCACAGGAAGTATAGCAGACAACGGTTTTGGTCAGCTGGCTCCCATGTGTTTCACCAAATCTCCCAATCATGGCATGATGCTCCATACCACAGAATAAGACATATTTAAAATATGACCATCTCTCTGACTTTCTTTCAGATTTTGCCAGTGTACAACAAGAAGTCAACGACACATGTAAAAATGAAACCCCTGTATGAAACTGAACCCCCTATGCCTAAAAGAAGAGTTCAAGGCTATGGTTGCATCCATTATGGAGAAGTGCTGCATTGATCTCATTCTTGCTGTCAGCACCAAAGAGAATTTCATGGTGTATGTATGTGTAAGTGTTAAATGTCTGTGGACTGAGCCTTCTGGGTTTAAATTTACACGTATAATCTTACTCAGGTAAGTGAAGTAATTACAATGTCTGCACCCTTTCCATACTGGCCCTTTCATTTGTAGTTCCCATTTGTGGTTTGCTGGCCTTACAAGTAAGAGTCACTTCATGAGTATGTCTCTGACTCCGCTGCCCATCAGCCTATACTGAAGCAGAGTGACTTGTGGCAGAATGTGCTTTATTCTTGTAAGTGTATTACAAGAGCTGGGAATGTATTATTTTTATCTTCATTCAAAGACCTAAACTCAAGGTCCTGACCATCTGTGATCATTGAAGATGTCATGGTGTGTTTTTCTGGAGGAAGAACTTAACTGAAACTGGGAGCCTGCCAGGATACTACTAGGATTAGCACCTTCTGAATTCCTCTGCAGTTCGAAGCAGAGAAATGATTGCTGTACTGCTTTCTTAGAAACGGTTATGACTGTTAAGTAAGTTTGTTGTCCACTGGGAATTACCTTCTGCACTGTACCTCGGGAAATTACATTTTAAATAGTGAATAAAGTGATTTGCTTTTGCTTTCTGCACATTAGAGGAGACCTTCATGTGATGATGCCTACCATCATTCTCCTCCAGTGAAGGCTGTAGGGCACCCTCTGCACTAAAGGGCTGGTGGAACTGAAACCCACGTTGCCAGAGACAGAGGGCTGCTCTGAACAGGTGAGCAGCACTGCTGCTCAGTGTCTCTCTGAGAGGAGAGAGTATGGCTCAAGTGCAGTCCTGTCCACTCCTCCAGCTGTTCACAGCTGACTCAAAAAAAAGCCCTAGAAAAGTCAGCAAAGATGGACCTCACTGTTCTCCTGACAATGCTCACTGAGCAAGGACAATTTTACTTTTAAATTGTGTCTTATGCTTGGCTAAAAAGGAATTCTTGGTCTTTGAGCCACGTGGTCACAGCTACCCAAATTTGACCAGCACATCATTACCATCCACACGTTCCCTAACAGGTAACCTGTTGTGCGGCCCTCCTCTCCCCAAGTGCCCAAATTCATCTATACATGCTTCTGTCTGCCTCAGGGAGATACTTTTTTGGGCTCCTGAAGACCAGTTTTTCCTATTTGCTGTGGCTGGGGTTTGAACAGGTTTAGAACTGCATGTAAATTTTTAATGCCAGAAGAGACTAATCACATCATGTAGCCTGACCACTTAAATAGGTTAAAAATGTCTCCAGCAAATTTCCTTAGTAAATTGTGGAATTCTAACATCTTTTTCAGAAAGGCATCTATTTTCACTTTAGGATGTTTAAGTGATAGAAAACTTCACTCTCCTCCTACTAAACTGATTCTCTGGTCAACAACCTTCAGCTAAAATATAAAAAATACAAAATTTATGCAAAAACTGTATGCACTACATAGACTGAAATCTAGGATAATTGTTAAAAGTTGTTTAAAAAGTACTTGCAGATGGAACTGGCAGAATAATTTACTTGGTATCTTGGTTTTGTCAATGAAGGCTTTAATGTTCTTTATAGCTTGATTTATTAAACAAAGGAAAATATTGAAGGAATTTATCTTAGAAGGGGTTATTTGTAGTTGGCAAAGAAAACAATAGCTCCTATGTTTATTCTGAAGGAACTGACTGTGAAAATTTGAAAGGTTCCTGCACACTAAACTTACTGAAATCCACTACAAACTCTCCTTAGTAGAGCTAATTCTGCAATAAGAGTAAGCAATGTCTATCTGTATTAAAGACACTGTCAAAGGTGAAAGGTCAAGTATTATCTTTGATACTCTTTCCTTTTCCAGTCACCATAATGCTGGAATTATAAAAAGATGCATATAGAGTTACTGGGAGAAAGAAGATACAAGTTCTTTACGGTCATGTTTTTCTGGTCCCTCCCTTTTGCTGCTGTGCGTTACACCTGCAGAACATATCTTATTTAAATTTTTATTCTCATCTGATCATCAGAGATTCCCATATCTGGTCAAAAATTCTGAATACTCTATCTCTTATTCAGAAAATCCTGTTAAGAAAGGGAATTCGAAATGAGTAAACAATGGTGGATTGACAGAGAGGAATTTAAGACAACAGACAATAATGCAGTGTTTGTATTTTTGGTGGCCAACTATAGTGTAATAACAGAAGTTCCTGAGCTCCAGGACAGTTACTCTGTTAAAAGCCTAGACAGAAGAAATTACAACTGGGGATTTTAGAATTACCTAAATTACAGTATTTCTCTTACTTAATAGCTAAATGTTAAAGGAAACAGATAGGGGAATGGATCATGCAGCTGGTTCTCCAAAGGTAAACTAAGGTCATTGACTAAAAAGATGCAGAAACAAAACTTGTGGTTGTAGCAAGTGTCCTAATTTAGTTCATAATATTGCCACAGAAGAGGGCTTTGTCTTTAAAAAGTACACAGTCTGAACATGACTGGATCTTTCACTGTATGGCAAACTAAAGAGAAGGTCCAAGCATCAAATATTTTTCCTTGTCTAGACAGCTCACTCAAAGGACTCCTGTTTTACAGCCGGAAAGGGCATTTGTTTCTTAATTTGCACTATAAAGCATGAGGCTTGCAATCGGCACATCTCTTGCTATATGGAGACAAAGCAAGGGGAAAAACTAAATATGAAACTAATCTACCTCATGTCTCTACAGTGACTAAAGCAGCTCTCTGTAATTACAACCTGGTTTAGAATCCATGACTCAGTGCTGCCTGCTTTAATCAAAACTCCTTTGATCTAACATCATCAGGATCTAAAGAAAGGCAAAACACTTGTGTGCTGAAGCACATTCCTATTCAGCTCAGCACTGTATTCCTGTTTTCTGCCGACCTGACCAAGATGAAGGCATCCTTAACCTCAGGCGTGACATTTAAATCTCGCTGAAATCTACTTACATGGCAAAGTGTCTGGAAGAGGAACTGTTTCCTAGGACAGTTCTGTACGGTGCTTGGAGGAACAGAGCTCTGATTCTGAGACTCCCAGGGCTCCCCATAACACCCATACATAAAAATCACTGTATGAGAAAATTAGAAAAATGAATATTTGAATAAGGACTTTGACCATCTAGAGGCAGTAATGCTGGATGGTCATTCCAACATTGCAATGACGTGTGTAAGAAAGAGATTCTTGTTTCTCCCTTTGTGTTCTTACTTCTCTAGCCAGCATCCAGGTAAGAAGTAGCTGATGCCCTAAAACATCTCTATCAGCAAACATGAGAAGGCTGGGGCAGTCTGTGATTGTCCATTGTGAAACAGGAAGGTAGACCACAGAGGCATGCTCTGGAGACGCATACTTCAGTCCACGTTTGACAGAAGCCTGAGCTTTTCTGCTTCAGTATTTAACCAGAGTTGGTGAAGCTGTGAAGTCATCTACTACATAAAATTTACTCCATGTATCACATAACACTCTACGCCAAAGGAGTCCTATATTTCCCATACTCTTTTCTTAAAGCTGCCTTGTCTTCCCTATATTACGGGCAGAATAGTGGTTGTGATGTGCAGTCACAGCAAATATCTACTCTCTTAAAATGTCTTTGGTTCTTTGTTTCCCCATCAAAAAGCTCGGTTGGGTGACTTGTTCAGTGGACAAGGAAAGGAGAACAGGGTACAAGACAGTAAGTGAGGGGGAAAGGAAGAAGTAGAGGTCAGAGAGCTCTGGTGGGATGAGTAGGTTTTTTTGGAGTGCCTATTGAGGCAAGCAGTGAAGCTCAGGGCTTGGAGCAGAGAGAGGGAAGAGTGAGGGAGCCACTTGAGAGATATATAGGATTGAACATGGAGACAGAAGAGGCACTTGGGGCAGGGTATTGACTTCAGCATCAGAGAACCTCTAACTTGAGTTTTTGCCAGAACAGTTGACTAGCAGCCAACTGGGTAAAATGCTGCCTTTAGAAGAAACCCAGAGAACTCGACAGGGAGCTGGGGAGCACTCCGAGAGCCTCCTGTTCAGAGAGCCTCGTGCAGCCAAATTGCTGAGCCTGGGGCCAGGCAGCAGTGGAATGTCACCGCTACAACAAAAGTTTGTCTGCACCTTGGAAGAAGACGCAGTCTCCACAGCTGTTCAGTTTACTTTGGCCAATGGCCATAAAAACTCTGTACCAGAACTGAACCACATGGGGTTCTTAAATGTTTTATGTTGTTGTTGTTTCTGACTTTTCAAAAAAACTGACTCAAACCCATGCAAAGCCAGTCTGGAGATATGGAAAATCTGCTCCCCAGGTATAGAGAGGCGTCTGAAAACAGCAAAATTGCCTCAGGTTCTTTCTCTGATGGTATAAACGGTTATTCTCACTTCGCTAGAAGCAAATTCACAGAGACATCTAGTGTAAAGAACAGTAGCTCCTGCAGCTGGAAGCCGCATCCTTTCTCAGTACCTGGAATGTCACGCATTCTTTGTCTTTCTGATCCTTTTGTTTCATTTTGCCCTTTTGCGTGAAGCTGACTCCACTACAAATATTAACACTGATGCTACCAGTGCTCCCTTAAATGAATTTTTTCAACTCCAGAGTTGTTTTTATTAAAACGACAGAATGGAGAAATGAATCGTGGTAGAAAAGGAGTGCTGCTGCTTCAGAAGTACCCTTGCTTTGCCAAGTTATTAAAATGCTTTTCCAAGTGCTGAATACAAAGTCTGATCTGTATTCCATACACATCACCAATTGTGAAGCACACTCAACTGGTTTTGTACTTGTTGTTTTATTATTCATTAAAAAGTTCCAAAACTACTCACAATCCTGGAAATAAGATCTTGTGATTTCATCTTTTTCTATTTAGTGTAAGTTTGGCTTTTTTGTTCTAATGGAGATTAACTTTGTAATACTTGATCATATGTGATAGCAACCCTTCCCTGGGAACTGTGCTACTTTATTAACTGTCAGAGATCAGACAGAGGAGCTCACTGTTCCTGGTACATCCCCTGAAATTAGATGCCACCAAGTGGTGGGTTTGGTGTTGTTTTTTTTTTTCTTCTTTTTTTTTAAGGTTGTGTTTCTATTCAGTTCTGCCTCTTTTAATTTCTGAGAGTTTGATTTCACAACGTTACTAAGTGTTCTTCTAAATTTGGTTTGGAATAAAGTGTTTGGTTTCTACTAAGAGCTGGCTGCATTCTTGTCTGACCACTTTTTTTTTTTTTAGCTATGCTCAACAGTGAGGCAAAACACCTGCTACTACTTTTCTTGCAGAGAAATTGAAGATATTTAACCATATCCTTCCTAAAGACTGGGTGAAATGTATCCATGCTGCCAAAGGAGTCCATGAACATGCTTTGGAATTATCCCCATTACTTGAAATCACAAACCACTGCCTTGTCCATCAGTCACTGGAGTTACTCAGATTCTTTCTCTCTAGCCTACCAGACCAGGCTTTTGTCTTGGCAGCAAGGGAACGCTGCTTTCAACTTATGCCATGATTACAAAATAAAGTAAATGTTTAGACAGGAAAAAGCACCAAAAATACTGCAGGATTTTTTTAAAGTTATCAATAATAATTAAAACATGAATAGTTTGTTTGATGTCATGCTATATCTAAATATACAACACTTATTCCCTTACATCAGCATAACGGTATTCTTGACAGTAGTGTATTTCATTTCATTAGATATTATATTACTAACTATATGGCAGGTTATATGCCAGCTCAAACAGTAATGCTGTAAGGCTGTTTTTCCTCTGGTAAAAGTAGGAGCAGTAAACGGAACAGTCAGACAAAAGCTTCAGTACACCCCCTCTACTGAAGGAAGAACATTTTCACTGTCCCTCAGTGAACTATAAGGAGAGCTGGCCCATGAAAACCAATCATGTATGGATTTCCTGGCCTATAATTTGGGAGAGAGAACAGCTTTGCTCACTTCTTGGATGCTTGAGATCCACTATCCATAGGTTTTAACACTGAGCTATCATCTGCTCAGTGCTCCTCCTCTGCGTGCATCCTGTCAAATTACTACCATATAATTTTTTTCCCTTCTGAACTTTTTGAACAGACTTGAACAGTCCTGTCATCCATAAGAACAGCCATTTTTCATCCAGTTAGGGGAACTGTTGCTTTGTGTCAGCATCACTGACTACACAAAGCCACAGATCATCTTGGTATCATCGCATACAAGTCTCCGATTTTAAATTCCGTGCAGGAGTGCAGCATCACTAGCAAGTGTGTGCATTCCATTAGCAACAGGATATATTCTCATGCTATAACCAAGTAAAAAGCCTCATTACACCTAAATTCTAGGCTCCTGGTTGATGTTTCTCACTGGTGTTATTAGTGGAGCAGCTTTTACCACCGTATATGAAAAATACCTGTATAAGCACACCTGCATATGCTTACAAAGAACAAGCTGGCATTAGCACTGTAAAGATCTAATTACTGCTATTTACTCCATTTCTACCATTTCAAAATGTCTGAGGTTCTATCAGACAGCATTTTACTACAGTTTCTCACTGGAGTTACTTATGTTGTATGGATGCTTCATCTGCATCTTTTCAAAAGAAAAGTCTTGACAAGCAAGGTTCTTTTGTCTCACACACAGCAATGAGAACATTCAGGCAATTCAGGATTGCTGCTAATGCACTTAAGCTTTAAATTAAATAATCCTAAATATTTATGGCACAAAGGCCTTACCCACAGAAACTTATCAGAAGCCTGAGTTCCAAACTAATTTTACATGCATTCTATAAACTTTTATTCCTTCCACCCTTGCTATAAGATGGAAATAATTTACATTTTCCTAATTATTACAGATGTCTACTTGTTTAATATATCTTAAGAATATCATTCCCTCCTTTGCCATCCTTTGCCAGAGTTAGGTTAGTATTCCTTCTTTCTCACTTATTTCTTGTGCTGAAAAATACAATCCAATGTTAAGATAGGAAAATTATTAAAAATCAAGAAAAGTTAACACAGCTTATAACAAACACGAACTCCATCATATTGCCCATTTTGTACATTTCCTTCGTATGGTCAAACAGCAACACAGTACACCCTGCATGTACAAGAAAAAGAACAAAGGGCCCTTACATGGCAGATCACAGAGTTAATAGTAGTTTTGGGGTATCAGACCCAAACTGACTGCTTTTCTCACCCGGCTAATAGCAGCAAATCAGTGGGAATGCATTACGGTAACTTGTCTCACCTTCACATGTCCGACCATCTGCAGACACAGAAAAGCCCCGCTCACATATGCACTGGTAGGAGCCATCTGTGTTGAGACACTCCCCATGAGGCGAACAGAGGTCAGATCTCTCACATTCATTGATATCTAAAAACACAGAGACATTAATAGCTTTGAAAATCATCCTACCTTTAATATTAACCCTAATTTCAATTAGTCTTAAAAGGAGCTTTTATTTCCACCAGCTATGTAAACAGCTATGTAAACGGGGTTCATTTTCCAGAGTAACCAAATCTTCAGGGATGACTCTTAATCTCTGTATAGGCATCAGTATGTTTTGCTGCATCATACTCTCGCTATATCACACTCTGTGATGAGGATGAGCAGATGAGAGTGATTTGTGAGAGATCAGTAAAAGCTCCATACTAGCCAACATTTCTGCGTTAGGGGAATTCTCAGTCGGCTCCATCTCACTGCTCTTTGCTGTGTGCTGCTCAGCTTGTGCATCTGGCTCCATGTGTTACCAGCAGATCTGGCGTTGCATCTTTCCCAGTAGGCTGATTTCATATAATTTAAAGCCAAATGCTCTGTTTTGCTGATGGGGAATGGGAATGGTCCCAAAAAGATTGCTACATAAGAGTCTGTCTTTTTTTTTTTTTTAACTTAGCATTTTTCAAATTTGTGAATGTGAAAAACAAGCATTTCTTTCTGATTGATGTCTTATCTTAACCACAAAACCCACCATCACAACTTAAGTACTGCATTCATTCATTAAAGAGGTACCACTTTCACATGAATTACCATTCACATTGTAATTGCACTTTCATATTTTGCTTTATGAAAATCTACTAAGAAGTTTTCAGTACCGTGCTGAGATCAGACACACAGTTATGAACAAAGCTTACGCACATGGCTCACTCATCCATCATTGCAGATAACAGAATTTCTTATTCCTATCTGTGTCTTTTGTTGCTTAGATTCTGGCTGTTGTTATAGCCACACACAATGCATCCAAGTATGGAGACTAAATAAATTATTATTCCAATACTAGCATTTCAAGACCCATGACATCCATTATAGAATTTTCTTTAGATACAAACTGATCTGTCTTGTTTGTAAACCTTCTAGGCCAGCATCCTTGCTAATAAACTGAGGAAGTGTGGTCTGGATCATTGGGTAGTGAGGTGAACTGGCTAAAGAGAAGAAGCCAGAGAGTCGTGGTCAATGGGGTGGAGTCTAGTTGGAGGCCAGTATCTAGTGGAGTGCCTCAAGGGTCAGTACTGGGACTATTCAATATATTCATCAATAACTCAGATGAGGGAATAGAGTGTACTATCAGCAAGTTTGCTGATGACACCAAGCTGGGAGGAGTGGCTGACATGCCAGAAGGCTGTGCTGCCATCCAGCAGGACCTGGACAGGCTGGAGAGTTGGGCAGGGGGAAAATTTAATGAAATATAACAAGGGCAAGTGTAGAGTTTTGCATCTGGGTAGGAACAACCCCGGGCTCCAGTATAAGTTGGAGAACAGTGTATTAGAGAGCAGTGTAGGGGAAAGGGACCTGGGGGTCCTGGTGAACAGCAGGATGACCATGAGCCAGCACTGTGCCCTTGTGGCCAAGAAGGCCAATTGCATCCTGGGGTGTATTAGAAGGGGGGTGCTAGTAGGTCGAGGGAGGTTCTCCTTCCCCTCTACTCAGTCCTGCTGAGACCACATCTGGAATATTGTGTCCAGTTCTGGACCCCTCAGTTCCAGAAGGACAGGGAACTGCTGGAAAGAGTCCAGCGCAGGGCAACCAAGATGATTAAGGGAGTGGAGCATCTCCATTATGAGGAAAGGCTGAGAGAGCTGGGTCTCTTTAGTTTGGAGAAGAGGAGACTGAGGGGTGACCTCATTAATGTTTACAAATATATAAAGGGTGAGTGTCACGAGGATGGAGCCAGGCTCTTGTCGGTGACAACCAATGATAGGACAAGGCACAATGGGTACAAACTGGAACACAGGAGGTTCCACTTAAATATGAGGAGAAGAAACTTTTTCACAATGAGGGTGACAGAACACTGGACCAGGCTGCCCAGGAGGGTTGTGGAGTCTCCTTCTCTGGAGACATTCAAAACCCGCCTGGACACATTCCTGTGTAACCTCATCTGGGTGTTCCTGCTTCAGCGGGGGGATTGGACTAGATGATCTTTTGAGGTCCCTTCCAATCCCTAACATTCTGTGATTCATAAAAACAGATGGCAAAAGGGAGTCATGAGGCATGTCTAGGTGTTGTGCCAACATGGGGTTGGGATCATTCAGAACTAAAACCTGGGAAGTATTTTTCTGGGTAGGCAATGCTGACTCAGCCTCAGATAACACATTCTCTTCTTCCCCACCCATCTTTCACAAAGCACTGCAAGTGTTTCAGAGGTGAGAGAGGTTTATCTAATGTGACTTGATGCTAACTGTACTGCTTTTTCTGTTACATCACTGATTCACAAACATAAGAGGCTCTGTCAAAATATATGTTTCCAGGATTTGGGAAATTGCAGCACTGTATCTCTGTTAGTTCTAATATGGATCCTCTTTCAAGTTATGAAGGTTGAGTTTTCAGCCTCTTGAAATAATTTCTCAGCACATATTTACCAGAGCAATAAATTATGAGAAGAGTAAGAAAGTACTACAAATGATAAATGAGTTTTTCTTCCTTAGCATGATCTGTGACTATCACAAGTTATGCTTCCAAACTTGCACATTTATAATAATGACACAGGTATTTTTATAGCTATTTCATACCTTGACAGCCCCTATTCGCTATCTGCTGGAAACCATCTGGACAAGTGCATTTGTAAGACCCGTCAGTATTAATGCAGCTTCCTCCACGGCAAATATCACTGTCTTGAAGGCATTCATCAACATCTGAAATAAAAATGTAACTGAATTATTAGATTATGTAAAAACTGATGAAACTTTTAATAGCGATACTTTGATATTAATGTAGGAAGTTGAAGCTACAATGCTCTTTAATAATGCTGTGTGTCTGTGTGTGGAAATAAAGTGTACTTTAGGTTATCCTTTTATTTTGCCTTTCTTCATATCATCAAACTTTTCGTATTTCTTGAGAGCTTTAAAATTTGACTTCATATGTCATTCATACCTAGCAAACATGTCTAACGTGCCATCTGCATCTCTCATGAAAGCTATCTTAACAGATCTTTATACCATGCTCTGCTATAATGGTGACTGTCGTGTTACAGTCATGCAGTTCAAAAGAAATCCAAGCAGCTACACATTCAGAAAACAGGCACAAGAAATGCCTACTAATGCAAAATCTGCACCTTTGGAGATGTTTAGATCGCTGCACAGAGATCTCTGAGCCGGAAGTGATTCGACTCAGTCATCCCCGAGAGCATGGGCAAGCCCAAGCATAGCTGGTGTGTCACACCAGACAAGACGTGCCTGCGGAGACAACTCACAACCAACTGTGAGGACAGGAGGCTTGTAGGCCAGGGACCACCCTGTGCCTACCACTGTGCTAACACGTACTTTTCTATGCAGTTCACGCGCTGCAGTACGGACATTTGCAGGCTTAGCAGCTTGGTCACAACGCGGAATAGCTGGTTTTGCACAGCACTGCACTCAAGCTGTAAATCCAGCTCCAGCGTCAGGGCTCGCAGGGTCCAGCTCCTGGCTGCCCAGACTCCCTGTTCCCAGCACCATGCCTCAGGCCTGCAGGCTCTGCCCCCCTCCTCTCTTGACATCCAGAGCATAAATGCTCACTGACACAGAGCAGGGCAAATTTCAGGATACAAACTGGACATATGGTAATCAAATATTTCCAGAACAGGACATTGGCATTGTCTGCACCTAAAGTCTTTTCTTCCCTTTGCCTTTCAAAGGGCTTAAAGGCAGCCCAGTGGAGGGAACAGAACCCAGCTACTGCAGGTACAGGATTAACTCAGCAAGTGTCTACATTCCAGTGATTTTTATACAGTTCTGTTTCACTACAGCTAAAGATCACAAGGTATTTGATGACCGGTCCTCTAAATTTTAAAAGCAAACAGAAAATGAGAGTCAAATAAAAGCAGCATTTCATAAACACCTTTCCCCTACGTTCACAATACTCTACCTCATAACTCACTAAGTTTATTGCTCTGATAATGCAGATAGTTTCCTTTGAAAAGCTGTTATCAAAGACTTTTTTACTGCCTTTAATTATTCTGATTTCTTAAGCACGGATTTTAGCTGATTAGAATTGTAACTTTTTCCTGTGCTGAAGGAATGAATAACAGTTGTAATCAAAAAAGAGGACATGACCTCATTTCTACACTTATCTCTGGAAAGACCACACTATATTGGAGTGGAACTATCCCTGGGATTTAATCTGTTTGATAGAAATAACACACAGGGATAGCGTTCTTACATGAAGAAATGTTATTGCAGAGAAAACTACACTTAATGCTGACAAAGTTATGACCTTTTGATAACCATGTTTTATAATAATTTTCATTGTGTTTATTAAAACAGCAATTAATTTTGACTAGGAGCATAAAAAAAATTAATGGCTCCCTTGTGCTGAGGTAATGCCAAGTCTCACAACAAGAAGGCATCTTCTGCCAAATTCAGTCAAAATGCATTATATTCTGTATAGGACGCAAACCTCCCTTTCTCCAATGCAACTCTTCACAGGTCTTATGGTCGCTGCACAAGAATCTCCAGAAAAATCAGAGACAGAAACTCATGCTTGAGATGTTCAGTGCTTTTTGGCACTCTTTACACGTGCACGTATTGAGCATTTTGGCTAGCAAAATCTCTGAAGGCTCCTAGGAGAACACTGGAGCCTCCTATGCTTCAGACAGGCTCTTTTCCAGTAGCCCAAGTTCTTTGAGATGTTTAATCCATGTATAGTCCAACTGGTACATATTCATACTTCCTGTCCGTTGAGACAAGGCCACAGGTGCACCCACATTTTGTGTTCCCTCATACTAAGAGCAACACAGGGCAGATACTCTCAGTGTCACTTTATCTCAAGAACAAGACGCTGAGTGAGAGAATAAGGCAGAAAGAAAACAAACATGCATGTGTTCAAGCATCTTGAAGACCTCTGACTACTAGGAAGTAACCTCTGTTTCTATCTTCAAGTGAAAGTTTGTGCACACAGCCCACCTGTGGATGGTCATGTACTTCCAGGCTACCAATTTCCAAGCAGAAAATAGCAAGTCTCTACAGGTACTGCCCAAGGGAATAGTTCTTCAGCCCTGGATAACAGGGTATCCAGGCCTTTACAACAGGAATGGACATATGGATTATTACTCTCAGGTAGAAGTGGAAGTATGAAGGTCTCAGTCCAGCTTTCTCATTCTGTTAAGAGATCAGTGCAAGGATGCATACAGAACATGTATACTGCACATATATATGCATACACCAACGTATGGAACAATTATTTGCAAATAACCTTTATTCTTAAACAAGGGAAATACTGTGTAAAGACTTCCAGACAAAAGCTTCAGCCAGAGAGTTGCCAGAAGCACAGCTGAAAATGAACACAGCATAATTCTGCCAAATTCTGCAATATCCCAAGAAGCTTGCACAAGTATATAGTGATTGAACCAGTAAACTGTTTCTTGAGCTGCTACATTTTAAAGAAAATTCCTAAGTAGAAGAAATGCTTATTAAATAAATAAGCACATTTCTTGCAAGTGATTTGCCAATCACATTTGCTTTACAGCAGGATGCATTTTTGGGCATCCTCTGATATGACAAATGTCCATCCCTAAGTCTTTGAGAAACTAGACAGAATTTGAATCACTCTGTTCTTTTCACACAGCTGTGCTATGCTATACCCACAGTTTTTGTCATCTCTTTCCTGCTTTCTCTGTGAAGTATTAGAAAACATTCTGGTAAATAAGCTAATCTGAAAATCAGGGGCCATCACATGGAGAAATGCTGGATGTCTTCTCAAGGTGATTTTCTCTTTATGGGAGTTCTGCCCTGCAGTTCATGCACACAGCTGGCTGAACTAACAGTCAAGCAGAAAGCCATTTTCATGAAGATGGGAACCTGGCTGTGAGGCTGAGGAGCTTCGCTGATATGAAAAGAATGTGAGATTTAAACCTGTAGTCAACTGAGTTCCCTAAATGTGCACTGAATACTTCAAGTAGCTTTCAAAAACAATTACATCACAAGGTAAAGAAAAACATGAGAAGTGAATATATAGCAGATAAACCAGCTGCACAAAACATTCTTATGACAGCAGAACAAGCATAGTCTGTTCAAGCTTAATTTCCAAGGTGTAAAAAGCAGTCTGTAATATCCTGTACTTCAAAAAATATTGAAGGATTATAATGAAAGCACAGAAGAATTTCTTCCACTTCAAGAGGTGAACAGATTTTGTGCAGTAGTTGTAATACTTATGAAAATCTTCAGGGAGCAAAATGTCTCTACAGAAATTAACTACCCTATCACTGGGTGGAGAAGCTGTAGGTTTGGTTACAAACCTTTGCAAATGAGACATAGACTCTGGTGTGAGGAAGCAGTTTTACCCTCTTTCCTTGTATGATCCAATCTTTCTTTTGCCTTGAGAGATTTGGAATAAATTGCCCTTGAACAGGATCAAGAAAGAGATGAAGATAAAGCAGAGACCTGTCCTGACAGGCCATTGCATAGCAATGGAGAGCAGCAGAAGTTACTGTGACTTCTTGGGCTGTATGAAATGCACCAAAGCAGTCTCAAGAGAAATTCTGGAAAACATTTGGTCCTCAAGTACAACGGATTTCAATTAATTTCTGTATTTCATTTGCTCTTCTTCACTACAGGATGGTTTAATTGACCATTTCATATGCTCACACATGCTAACTAATCAAAAATCTGTCTCTGCAGACTTGATGGTTTGTAAGGCTTCTTGCTGAAGGAACCAAAATGCTTGCAACAGTTACAAATCCCACTCTCTCACCATCTCCCTCTCTGCTATGCAGAGGAAAGGAAGAACCTTTTCTAGTTTAAGGTGGATGAGGTAAGAACTCATAATTTAAATTGCAGCAATAGAAGATTACCATAACACATATGGGAAAAAAAAGAAAGCCTGACACAAGAACAGCAAAGCACTGGCACAGGCTGCTTGAAGAGATGTTTGCAATCTTGTCTGCTGGAGCCTACTCAGAGCATGTTTGATGAGTCCCTGTCAGGAATGACACCATATGGTCTGTTCTGCCTTTAGGAGGCAGGATGGACCATTGACCCCTTCCCACCACATTTTTCTTTGATTCTTGATACAGCATCTCTGCATCTGTTGCAAGAGATCATGAAGATCCTGAAGCCAGGTGAGAGCAAAATTATTTGACACAAGTCTCTAGTGCCTTGCATCATCAGCCCACATTTCCTGAAGCTGAGAAAAGTGATGCTGGTATTCAACAGGAACTCTGAGAAGATACTATTTAAGTTCTTCTGCGACCAGATTCTCCAAACAGGTCAATATTGAAGTGTATCAGTGTGCTGAAGAGATTTGATAAGATATCTTTATTCCTTGTTGGTGAGAACCTCAAGAGATGCTGTCACTCATTACACGTGGACAATCCAGTTTCATCCTTGATGGTAAAGTCTGGCCTGATATTACAGGTTTGTCTTGAGAAGACAGCATTTAGTTGGTTCAGGGCGAACTGCTCTTCTTCCTTGATGACTTGAAGAGGAGGTTTCCTGACCTATTGCTGTGGGTCAGAAGGTGGGAACTGCCTCCTAGAGTGCTGTGTGGAGGGTAACCTAGGAGCAGAACACTATCAGGGAGAACAGCAGTGAGCAGCTGTGTCTTCCGTGGTATCCGCAGCTACAGAAAACACACCAGAGACTGGACGCCTGTTATGTGCTATTGCCACATGTACAGTGAGAGCTTAACTGAGAGATTTTTTCCCCCATAGGATGAAAGAAGGAAGCAACTGAGCTACAATCTTTTCTGGAGCTCACTAGTGACTAATCTCACATGCTCAAGGTGACCACGAGGAGTGCAAAAGATGTTCCCTATCAGGTGGTATAGGCAATGATGAAGAAGAAAGAGTACCTTGGAAATAATTAATTAGAAAAAAACCTGTTTGCCAGTTACTGGCCAATTAAATTGTTTTACTTGAGAGATAATAGAATGTTTCTGGTTTCTGTAACACGGCATTTCTCTCTATATTTACTGTATGTATTTCACTTCTTATTTGTTTTTACAAGCTCAGTATGTAGACTGCCTTCTGAGACACTGAAAGCTGTGAGCTCCAGCAGATCCCCCTGGAGCTCACCTTATACTACATATTTTCTCCTGCCAGTGCACATGTGGGATTATGGTGGCTGGCTACAGGTTCCCACAACCAGCTGGAGAAGAAGTTTCAGCTTAGCAGGGCCCCAAGTCAATAGTGCATGCTGTAATACAGAACCACTTTGTCAGAATTTAAGCAACAAGGTTTGGAAAGGCTTAATTGTTTTGGGTAATAATGTCAACTGTTCTTTCAGTATTACTGTTTGAAACACATGCGTTGATTTCTCGTATGCGGAAAGATGACAGGGACTATTTCTAAGAACCCATTAAATATGTGGCTGTGTAGGTAGGGACTTTTGAAAGGTTGACAGTAAAGCATAGAGGAAGAAAGAGAAGCAACATATCTTTCTGGCCCATTCTCTAAAGAGTTCATGGCTGTAGCCGAAATACTCAAGATCTTATTGAGAAAAATGCATCAGTAGCTTAAGTCCACATGCTTACCTTCACACTGATCTCCAGTCGTTGATAATGCATAGCCCTGGCTACAAATACATCTAAAAGATCCTTCTGTGTTCCTGCAGCGTCCATTCGTACAGAGTGATCGCTGCTGGCATTCATCTATATCTGTAGCAAAGAGATGGTGAAAATACCAATTACCAGTCAAGGGGTGCAATAACCAATTCTGAACAAAACACTAAAGGAGAGGGCCAGTACTGCTCCTTTTAGTCTTATTAACAAATGCAGGCAGTCAATACAATGCACAAAATATATGAAATGGCAGACTGGATGTTTTCCTTGAGATGACTGCATTCAGCATTCTCTCCTATATTGTTAACACAACCCTCAAGCACAAGCGGGTACATACAGACACAAAAATACACACACATGCTGCTTGAGAGCTGCTTTTGTTTCTTTTCTATCTGGCAAAGGTAGCAAGACAGCCACTCGAGTGAGTCAGCAAAACCCACAAAATACTTTCCAGCAGGATCACTGCCTTTTAACAGGGTGTGGTTTTCAGATGCATACTGACAGGCTGTTCCCCTTTTAAATTGTACCTTCAGGCTCCTTTAAATACATGCCTTGTAACAGTATTAATCCTCTAAGTGTCAGGAAATGTCTCTTTGCCTCCACAATCACAGTTAATCCCTTAGAGCTTCAGTTCTCATAAACCGGGGTCAGACTGGGTTAACTGACGGACTTGAACATCAAACTTAAGTTTTCCTATGAAAACCTCAAAACATTGGAGGGGAGTGGCATTTTGAATTCAGAACATAGCATGTCTTGTTTGAGCTAGGAAGCCTGTTTCCCCTCCCTTATTTATGAAATACTCATTAAGGAAGAGAAATTGATATGGTAGGTTCTTAGTCACTTCTAGGATTTAGGAACAGCTGAATGTCTTTCTGAAAATACACTCCAATTCAAATAGGAGAAAGTTACTCAATGAGGTTTTTCAGGTCTGTGTTACGGCTATGTGGTTTGACCTCTTGAGTAATGGTCCCTTGCAACCACAGAAGTTTTGAATTTAAGGATCACCAAGATCTGTGAGGCTGCATGAAGCATCTGGGCACGTCTATGGGTCCTGACTTTTGAAGGGTTCACTTTAAGAAGAACAGTCTGCACATGCCAGCTCAGCTTGGCAAAGGCCCTTTTCCATGCAAGGCTCAGAGGAAGCAGTCAAATTTTGTCTACATACTTTCCCCAAGACCAGTCTGCTGTGTGTCCTGGACAGCACATTTAACTTGCTCAAGACACTTAACTTACACTGATGTTTTGTTTCAAACTTCCTGACAAATTCACATGAACGATCGTTTAGTTTTACTGTATTATTTTTAGCACTCAGAAGTCTGAAAGTGTTTGGTGCTATACACAGACACTTAGGAAAGGGTGGGGGGAAGGGAAAAGAAGGAAAAATCAACATCTGGCAAGAAACATTCAGGTTTCTCTGTGCTCCCACAGCTTGGAGACATTCTACCAGATTTTCACCTTTGGGGAGAGGTTTCAAGAAGTCCCCACTCCCTAAGGAGAAGGATATTCATGCCTCCTGTACACACTCTAGGTTCTTTCTCAGTCTGCTCTGCTCTGACCTCAGACCTAATTTTGTTCCACTGAAGCAGTCCTGATGGGAATTGTAGATGCGGAAGAAATGTAGAACCTGACACTTGGGAGGTACAGGCACCCTTCTTAGAAATACACCACCAAACTCTCTCTCCACTAAATGTACTATTAGAAATGCAGTGACACCAATGCAGGTCAGTGTTAACTAATGCTGTGGGAGTCCAAGAGGGCGCAGCCTGGGTTTTTTGATTCCGCTCACCCACATAAAAGAAAAAAAAAAAGAAAGAAAAGCAATTAAGGCAGCGAAAGCCACTGTGCCCAAACCTCCAAAATGACAGAAATGCCAAGGATTTTGCTGAAATTCTATTTTAACAATACCAATATTACTACACATTCTTGATTGGTTTTATAACAAATGTCAAAATCTACAATGTGACCATGGAAGCCATAAAATGGAAATACATACTCTTACGTTTTTGGTTATTTAGCTTCAGTGTTGTACACTTGTTGTTTGTCCATTAAAAGGAATATTATTAGATGAAAAATCTTATCTAAAAGGTAAGTGCAACCTCACGAATTTTAATCATATACTTTCATACCTTCACACTGATCCTCTGATGCAGAGAGTTTGAAACCTTGGCCACAAATACATCTGAAAGAACCCTCCACATTTTCACAACGTCCATTTGTACAAAGATTGCCATACTGACATTCATCTATATCTGTGAATACAAAGAAAGCGTAAGTGAATAATTGACTTGTGTACAACCATCTTTCAATCGAGCTTGGGAATTTATTCAAATTCTGCCATAAGAATGGTTATAGTCAGTTTTCCTATATATCGTGACCTTGACTGCATTCACATCATCCTTACCTGAATAAAATTATTTTGCCCATAATTTTCCCACCACAGCTGAAACCAGTGCAGCTTTAGTATACTGAATAGGTCAGCAAATGCTGGCACACTCATTTCTGCATTACACAGATTTCTTCTTAGGGTATGTACCTGTGATAAAAGCACTAGCAGCTGCCAATACCTTGTAACCATTACCATTAAACCTTCTGCTGTCGCAAGGAAGAGCCCAGAAAAGCAGACACAGCTCATGCCAGCAAGGCTGTGTTTCTAACTGTTCTCTCTGAAACCATTAAGACATGTGCCCTGGTCGGAATCCTCCAACCTGCTGAAGTAGGAGCTCGAAAAAAAAGAAAAGGGAACTATAAAAAATGTCTTAGAAGCAAAATATCTTTTCCTGGTCACAAACCATCCTTTATTTACGGGAGGACTCGAAAGAATTGTTTTTCTATAAGCTATCCCATAGACACCTGCTTTCACCATTCTCTGAAAGAAGGGTATTAATTAGATAGGCCACTCACTTTAGCCAACATGAAATTTGCCGTGCTACTGTTTAAGAATGACTTTCAAGAATTCCTTCCTAATGCAATTTGTATAAATCAACAAAGAAAAAGGCAAATATATAAATAAATAACATCTTTTGTTATAATCTCAGCCAGAATTAATTCAGTATTCCAAAATAATCAATATTGTCTTTTTCCTAGGAGTGGTTTTCAACTAAAAAAAATAAAAGGTTAATTTTCAAGTTTTATTTATTTTGGGGATGTAGTTAACAGCAAGCAGATGACCCTCTTTGTAGGGAAAAAGCTGTATATTTTAGCTTCACTGATGCAGAAAAAAAATTACACCTTATTTCCCGTTATGTGCCAGAAAACATATTACTCCCAATTATCCTGTCTTTTGCCACCACAAAGCACACAAAATACATCAACATAAAAGAGTAAAACTACTGATTATTTGAGGCACTTGAGCTGTTTAGGCAGCTGTAGCAGAGGGAGAGCTGGAAACAGATTAGAGGTCTTTAAATCATCATCATAGCTCTTATTAGCTATTGTGAATATCTGCAGTAACTATTTTTCTCATATATTTATCATTCAGGGCACTTTACAAGCTCCTGTACAATCTCACTTTGACAAAGCCCATCTCACCCCAGACACAAACGACATCACCATTATTGTCTGTATTTCAAATGACTGACAATTCTTTTTTCCTCACTGGAGCCTCTGACTCTGTAAATAAGATGCCCTGTTGCAGCTTGGCCAAGAACACCAAGCGGCAGATCCTCCCGAGAGGTGACAGCACAGACCCACAGGTGCTCTGCTGCAGCAGTTCCATAATAAAATGCAACCTTTGCTCTCAATGTATATGATCAATGCTCTAATTCAAGAATTTGTTAAAATGCACCGAACCTAATTCAGCAGTCAGGCATGTGAATGTCCAACTGAATAACAAAACTGCTTCTTACAGATTCATCTTCATCTACTTATGTCCAAGCTACTTGAAAATGAAGCCTGTAATATTATTTCTGGTTTCTGGATACGACTTGAGGATCAAGATACTTTCCCATAAAGCCAGCAATAGAACTTAAACTTTCTGAGATGAAGTCTAGCACTGTAACTGCTTCTATTGAAGCTCCCTACAGCAGGCCTAGAGGTATATGGATCAGCTCTGCTGACCTCTGTATTAGTTCTGAAACCTTCTGATGGGGTCCCTAGTGTGGTACAATCTGAATATTGTTAGTTAACCACATACCTGCAAAATCCACCACAGTGAGAACCATGAGGGCGAAGTGGTCTAGAAAGTTTTGTCAATTTAATGTTTTTCTTTTATTCATCACCACACAGAAGTGTGCTCTAGATTCACATACTACTTTATTGTCTTGTACTTTATCCTTCTTCACATACTACTTTATTTCTACATCATAATACTTTATTTGAATGTGAAAATGTGGTGAAAGATTAAAAAAAAAAAAAAAATCAATGGTTGCAAATAAACCTAAAAAATATTTCAAAGTGTATGTGCAACATAAACACATTGAGGGACCAGGGACAATAGCAATTTCAAGACAAGGAGGGGGCAGAGTGTGCAGGTAACATTTTTCATTTCTTCTGATACGCATCTCACATTAGATATTACCACCAAAACAGCAAGAGGATGTATTCTACATAAGTTTGAAGTGAACTGATTGACTTGCCTTTATTAAACAAAAGTGGCCATGTTCCTGGCTTTAAATCTTGGAAGATTACAGTATCAATAGCATCAAAGAACTGCAGAATTGTTACACTAGACTTTCTAGGGCACAAAGTGCAGGCAGAGGAATAAGACGAGGTCAACAAAAAATACTGAAAACAGAACTGGGGAAAACCAGCAGAGCTGCAAATGACCTAAACTAACAGCAGAAATGAATTTCTGGAACAATGGACTTAAATAGCCTTCACAGATAACTTAGGAAAAACTTTCCTTTCCAGGGTATTTAAATGGTACCAAATTACAAAGCTACAGATTGAAGACAAACTGTCTGCATTACATTTTCTAAAATGTGTGTGGCTCACTTCCAACATGACGTAAGTCTAGCATAAACAGAAAATGAAGACTGATCACATCACTAATGATGTGAGTGAGATGCCTAGGCTTAGATCATTTCATAAAACAAAGGAAAAATGGAAACCATGCAGTAACACAAGGACAAAAAGTATCAGCAACCTGGAACAAAGACCTATCCTTTACGTGACTTAGTTCTGTTTGTAAATCTGAGTAGAGCAGTGACTTCTCTCATTCTGTTCCTACTAACCTGGTTAGCAAGAATGAAACAAACTGAAGTTATGCTGTAGCATTTTCAAGTAGGCTATTTTCATAAATAGGCATAGAAATCAAGCTTAATATAGGGAAAGAATGCAAAATTAAGTCAACTTCACATTTTCTAAAAAAGGAATTAAGAAGAAGCCCTTCTAACAGAGTCCATGTGCCACAAGCAGGAATCCAGGCAGCTGGGAAGGGGCAAACCAAAGATGAATGTGGAGTAATGTGTGCTAAGTGAAACACATGAGCTTGTTGTAAACATTTCATAGCTTGCTGTAAGTCCACTAAAATAAAGGAAATTACCTGAGAAATACTTTCCTCCACAATAAGTAAATTACAAGACCAAATAATGCAACTATGACATGTTCATAAATAGTAACAGGCAAATATTCAGACGGAAATAATTTGCTACAATATGCCTTCTTCAGAAAATAAACTGTTTGAAAAAGCTCCAATCTGTACAGCAAAACTGGTAGTGAGGCTCTGACAGCCACACCATACATTTTTCAGGTGCTTCACTGCAACCTGGCTCTAGTCTTGCTCCACAGATCAGAAGTCCATTTGCAGCTGGAGCACAGGAGATGTTCATCTTCCAGAGCTATTTCATCCAAAACAATGCTCTTAGACTGAAATTTAATGAACTGAAACAAGTCACAGCAATTGGGAGCGATTAGGAAATAATCTATTGGAAGTACACCACCAATGTAACCTATAACGATAATACAAACATCCCCTGTGTAGGTTATTATACACCTGTTTAGGCAAGATGGTTACTCCAACCATCATAAATTACAGGGCATGAGTTACAGAGTGGACAGGAGGATTCATAACAGACAGCAGATTCTTCCCAACTGAGGTAAAACTTAAGTTTCTGGTAGTGCCTCAGGAAGTGGCACTCAAAACTGCAAAAGATTATTTATTTTTTTTGCACAACGGATTCATTTGCTTTTTCCTACCTATATATCAAATAGTAAAAATTCATTTGGAAAAAAAATAATCTAGCATTTAAAAACAAATCAACAAAACTATGATATGAGAAATCCATCCTAAAAACCTGAAGTGAGACAAGCTGCTTTAAGATGTGCTAATGTTTTGTTGGAAGTAAAGATAATTAAGAACTTCCATTAATATGCTTTGTAAGCAAACTCCCATACCCTATTGAAAAGCCTGTCAGTCACGCTGATGTGTCAGCACATGTTTTTTCTATTTGTTAATACCTCCAAACAATGGCCTACTGGCATTTCATTGATAGTACATCCCTTTCAGTTCTTTATTTTCTATTTCAATAATTTTGTTTATTATTATAATTGTGTTGTTTGCAGCCTAGATTCAATGTTCATTCACCAACAGTAAACCAGGATTTCCTCATATATACCACGTCTGAGAAAACAGTAATTTCAAAAATCTCACATTTTCAATTATTATTGAATGAAACAGGGACCCAGGGCACAAGTGCCGTCATCAGGTTGTAATATCAATGTAATAGGAAGTACAGCATCTCGGAACAGGAACTATAACCACAGAGAGAACTGAACATACCACGGCACTGTCCATTCCAGCCTCGGAATCCCACTCTGCAGGGAATGCACTGGTAAGAGCCAGGAGCATTAATGCACTGTGCATCTGGACAAGTAGTTGGGGTCAGGCATTCGTCAATGTCTTCAAAAGAGAAGATAAAAGGAAATATCGGTCAAAGCCATAACAGCACACTGAACAATAAACTAATCTGGTTATTCTAATTATGCTCATGTTACATTTAAAGAGTTGTGTACTTTACCTGCTAGAGACCCAGGAAGGAACAAGTTCGCACAGATTTGTACCTGTGAGGGCGCATCTCTGAGAAATAACTTAGATCATAGTGCATGCAACTGAATCTGAATTTTATGTTATGGAGCACCTACTCAAGATTCGCAGTGTAACATAGAGCAGATCAGATTTCTGGCTTTAGATAGGTAAGAATAACTTTTCTTACATCACACCTTTACCATATTGAAGTGTCCTGAGGTTCTTCGTGTAGTCAGTCTCAAGAAACTTTGGAAGTGCATTGCAACAATAAAATTGTAACTCTGGCTTCTCAAAACCAAGAGGAATTTAGCATTCTCCAGTGTCCTAGAGTTATGCAGCATGTAAGTATTATGTGGACTATAAAGTCAATTTTGTGAAGAGTAATCAAAGATGTTTACAGGGAGCAAGGAGTTAATTATGTCTGAAAGCCGGCACAACCAACACACACATCACTGTTCAGGGTGATGAGAGAGGGACTTGTTGCATCAGGAGAGGTCCTAGTTTGTTTACCCATGACAAAACAAGAGACAAGTCCTGAAAAACTCATCAATCTCCTTTCCAGGCTCTAAGCATCTACCAAGAACTTCTTATCCTGCACCAAAGAAACCCATAATACATGCAATACATGCCATCTAAAAGAGACTGCATATAAAAGTGACTTTCAAACACAAGTTGCTGTCAAGTGACCAATGATCAGAAGATGCTGGAATTAAAACTGTGTGGGCAGCCTCATTCTAGTCTGCTCTCAGGCTTGACTATCATTTTATAATATGGTCTTTAATTACAGAATAATTATAATCCTTCCTACCAAATACTTGCTTCACAGCAGAGCACAGAACTAATGAAGTCGCCAAAATCACCTCTAAACCTGGCTTCCCAAGCTCCTGTCCCTTCCCTGCCCCAAGCCTCGTGGTTGTCTTCTGCAAGTAAGGACTACTTGCAGAAGACTACTTACTAAGGGAGGAAATTTATTCCTAGTTTTGGGAACAAGCTCACAGGAGTGTAAGTCTCCAACACTTGTAATTTAAGCGGACAATGCTCAGTCTTTCCGACAACTGAAGCTCCAATATGCCAGCTCCAAATAACCCACTGGATGTGGGCATATCGTATTTTTTAATAGAATCATGATGAGAATATTTTCACATAAAAACAGCAACAGGCCTCTTCAGCTGCCACAATGTGGACATGCAAACATTTCTCAGTAAAACTGCTGTGAGATTTTTTAAAATTTAATTAACAAAAAAATCCACTTCTGCTGAAAATTGTTCTCAGCACTGCCTGGAATGTATTTTCCCTCAAAACACACAACATGAATGATGTATTTGGTACAGAAATTTTCAGTCAAAATAAAGTCTAAATGCTTTGAAGCTTAAAGAAATCACAAGATTTTATAGGACTACTTAATTGTGCGCAATTATGTTCAGGTCTGCCTTTAACACTGTTCTACATAAACAGGCTTTAAAACCAAAACCATATATGCACTCTGTTTCCCAAGCTAGGCCCATGACAGAGCTTGAGTGAGAATAGCTTGGAGGCAGAACGCAGGTGGGGTGAGGACGTGTAAGTGAACTGTGTGCAGCTTGGAAGATTCTTGCCTTTGTTTTTGAAGTGTGGAGGAGGTGGAAAGGAGTTATTTGTGGAATCCGGAATCTGTCAGTAGGGTGACTATAACGTGTAGGTGTAATGACATGGTGAAATGATTCCCCAAATGTGTCATTTCCTTGGCTTGATGGATTTAGTGTAAGAGGGTTTTTCTCTTAAGCAGGCTTAAATAAATTTCAACAGAGAATCTCGTTTCAGAAACTGCAAGTTGTTAAGTTAAATGGTAGAGGACTACCAGAACACTACTTAAAATACAAGCTAATAAGAAATTTGATGCACTTTGATATTCTTCTAGTTTATTTTAATCGCAGATTCCCTACTGACAGAGAAGATTTGGAAACAGTAGTTCTAAGAGCAGAGTGTGTGAAACATTTATTTAAATTTTTTTAAAAATTGTCTGAATAGAATGATGATTCTTTTAGCAATGCTCAGAGCAGCTATATCCACAGCGCCTTTAAGTCACGGATTTGCTAGGCAACCTAACATGTCAGTAACTTTGTTCTGTCCTAAGTAACTTAGACTACAGCATGAGCAAAACCGTGTTTAAAATGAAATGGCTGCTTGTGGTTTTTAGTTCACAATTCAAGTTAAAAATTAAAAAAGAACAGCAAAAAAAGCAAAAGCATCACACTAAAAATAATTTGTAGTTTTGAAGGTCAGATGTCCTAGGATATCCTGTAACATGAAATACCTGCTGGATATATCTTTCCAAATTTAAAAAAATAAACGTATCATTTACTACCTGTTAAAATGTTAAAAAGTTACAGTTTTTTTTTTTTTTTTTTTAAATAGAAACTTGGTAAAGTATGCAGAGGAGGGCTGACAACCAAGTTACGAGATTCTGTGGCAAGAGCTCTTAAAACAGCTGTCGCAAGATGGTTCTGTCCATAGCAGGTGAACTCCTTTGCAGTGTCTCAAATCTAAATAATAGGAATTGAATTGTAGTTCTAGGCATCAAATGACTGAAAAGATGGGAGAGTAGTCAAAAAGGCTTCTCGTTTAAGATTGCGCCCTGTGAGAATTCTCCCTTTGCTGCTCAAGCTGTAGTGCCAATTCTCCCACGAACAGCAGGCAACGCGAATCATTCCAAACAGCAGTAACATTTAGCATTGTTTTTGTGGTATGAATAAACGGTAACTTCACCATCCACGACATGCTGTTGTAGGTAAAACAGCAATGTCCTTCAGAACATTCTGCCGTGTTCAGCTGCTGTACAGGGGGAGGTTAAAAGATCTGAAGGCAAATTAAATGAAGAAAGTAGCTGCGACAGAAATGCAGCAGTAAGATTAAGCTAGAGACATTATTCACGGAAATAAGCACAATGAGGGACTGGGAAAGGGAACTCTGAACACAGATATAAAATCACTGTGCCAAGACATTCCATCGGAAATCAAATAGCAAAAGGAGATTGAAAGGAATTAAAAGAAATGTACCAGGTCAAAAAATGTTAAGTTAAACATGAAAAAAAATCTGTGTTATTTTAATATTTCCATCTAATGGCCAGATTTCTTAAAAAATAAAGAAACAGATGTAGAGTTCTCCGAGATCAGGAACAGCAGTCAATGTGAACAAATAGCTTGTCCTACTGTAGCTGTTTGGCTTGGCAACTGCTACTGTATTATTAGTGGTGAAGAGTCCAAACCTACCTTCACATTCACCTCTCCTGTTCATTTGGTATCCACTATCACAATATTCACATCTGTATGAGCCAAGAGTATTTATACAAAAGCCTTCCCCACAAATATGAGGTCTTGAACATTCATCAAAATCTGCAGATGAAAAAGAGAAGAGAAACTTCACTTCGCCATGAAATTACCAAATGCTTGCATCTCCTCTACACTCTGCTTTAATTAAGCGTAAGTAACTTGGGATTTTTGAAGGTGTTTGCAAGCCACAGCCCTACAGCTGTTCTTAATGAGCAGTTCTACCTTCACCTCACTGGGAGAATGAGCTCTAGAAACAACCAGGCTGTAGGAAGAAGGCCAGTGAGCTGCCCTGTGCTCGCAAACACGAGTGTCACTGCGTGTATATTGTGCCCAAGGCAGCACAAACCTGCGGAAAATCACAGCCGGTTCAAGGCTGTTTGCACTGCTCTGCATAGTCCGTAGCTGGTTGCAGCTATATGTAAAAATATGGCTGGTTGCAGCTGCTAGTGATTGAAAGAGTTTTGAATATTTGTATTTTCCACCACAGAAGGTGTTTTTACTGAATGGTAATTTTCGTAAACAACCAGGATACTTAATCAATTCTTGTTTTTCAACAAAAGCAGTAGGAACTACTCAAATATTTTCTACACCACAGCACCTGGTGAAAGCCAGTTAAAAATACTTCCAGACATCAGTCCAGTACCAATGACACTGAGGAAAAAAGCTGAAAAAGGGACTTTAAAGAGTTTTAAATAAGCTTCCTGATTACTTTTTGTATTTTTATTTTCTATAAAGGAGACCAGTAATTACCAACGCAGTCAGTTCCATCTTCACTGGCCATGAATCCAGCTTGGCAAATACATAGGAAACTTCCTTCTGTATTTTCACAGCGTCCAAGGGAACAGAGATGGGGTGCCTGAATACACTCATTAATATCTATAAAAGAAATAAAAAATAAGCCTATAGAATAACATATACAGTTGTGATTCTTTTTGAGCATTTTATGCCATGCTTTTGAAAAGATTGATCTTGTAATTATTTTAACTATTTGAAAAAGTATTTGTTTTCCTCTCCCTCACAGCTGAAAAAAAGTTGCATTAAATAGTTTTGGTTGGAAAAAATGCTCTTATTGGCTTAGACCACAAGAATATTGCAGTGGCCTGGAGAATGTGACATGATTGCTATTCAAATCACTACACTGAGTACAAGCTGAGCACAAGCTGCAAGCATGGAACATTAACACAATTTGGATGAAATAGAAGGGTTTAAAGTTTTCATTTGGCTGCATATTTGTGGAAATTACTTTTAATACTGAAGTTGCACCTGATAGCACGTGTATCAGTGTGAAGTTACTGAAATTTTGGTAGCAAGCAAAGTTGACAGCACGTAATCTGGCAACACGGTATACTAAACCCTTTCTGATCCAAGTTACAGAGGAACCAGTGTACTCTGAACAAAGGAAAGACACCAGTACAGCTGCTTCCAAATCTGAAATGGCTCGTGCAGAGACAGTCTGGGCTCTGCCTCACGTTCCTCAGAGCCCTCTGCTTCAGAACTTCCAGGCTTAGAAGGGGATGAACACCTCACTTTGCAGACCTCCTAATGTTCTTCTGAGATGATGTACTTTCTCTTTTCAGCAGAAGGTTGAATGGAAAGACCTAACAAAACAACTGGATTTAGTTCACCTGCAGAGCTGGTAGCTGAGTAAATCATTCTGAGAAACACTCATTCTTTCTCCAAACAGAAGTGTATCTGCAGCAGTCTGATGATTTTAGATACCTGGTCTAAAGCTGAGAAGAAATGGTCTAATCACTTTTTCTCTCATCTGACAATGGGAAAGGCTTTCATTCAATTTAAATAAATTCACATTCAGTTCTGAGCAGCACAAAAGCAGTATCAGAGACTAGCTGGCAAATTTTATTTGACATACGAAAACTAGTTCCTTTGTAATTTGGAAGCATTCAGTAGAGGAAGCAACTCCTGACTGCTCTGTAGCATATTTCCCCTGACCAGACTCTACATTTCAAGCATTTAATAGCATAGTTCTTCCAGATTTTTGAACACATCCATCCATACCAGAGCACTTTGTCTGCTGATCGTTAAGTCTGTACCCCTCGTAGCAGATGCAAGTGTATCCCACAGGCAAATTAACACAGTGTCCCGCTCCACAGATATCAGGATTAACTGTACATTCGTTGATTTCTAAGCAAACAAAAAAAAGTACAGAATTGAGGCACTCAAAAAATTCTCAATCTTAACTGCATTCAGTTTTTTAAATCCAATTTAGGATTATGTCCTACAAATCTTATTTCACTTTTACTTTACTATCTCTTAAATATTTGAACACCACTGGGAACTGTATCTGAACAACAGAATGATTTATTTGTTTATAGCATGCAGCAAGTCTAGTTTAACTCCTTTTCCTGAGGAAAGAAAAACCAGCAGAACATGGAAAATTAACCACTTTTTTTACTAACTGATGTTAGTAACTGATTGCTGGCAGGGTAACATCCTCTCCCTGTAGGGACACAGGGAGCTGACTAGCAGAAGGGGCACCATCTCAGCAGAGCTGACTTCCAAATTGCAGCTTGACAATCACCACTAGCAGAACTTCCATATGGGATTACAAACCGTAATTACAGGTAATTGGATGAGGCAGCTGAATGCTTACAGAACGACAAGATACTTTCTCTACTCCTACAGTAGATTCAGGAGGATTTAACTGCAGGCAGTATCATACTTCAAACACCTGGGTGATTTAGACCCTTTGCATGCTGTGTGCAACTCAAAAATCCATTTCTGCACGAAGGAAAGCCATTTTTGAAGAGTTAAACTTTTATTAAAGCATGTGCAATTGCTCCCTGTGAATGCAAAGTGGGAAACCATTGGTAGGCCTACGTATCTCTACCATACACAATTCCACATCTTAAAGTATTTACCTGGATATTGCAATTACTTTAAAGCCTGTGTTAATTCTGAGAGACTAGCTAATGTGACATTGTAATGCTCTCAGGTATACACACATAGTACATTCACCTTTTTGTTTTCAAAAAACAGCAAGTAAAGTTTTCATGCCTTTTGGACACATCCATCACTTCGACAATTTTCAGCTATAACGGAGCATTTACCTGTGTTTCTGTTATTTTCACTCTTGACACATGGATGTAGAAAAGGCAACTTTAATACATCAAAAAAGAAAGAAGTACAAACGTCGAAAGAACATTTTAAAATACGGTAACTCCTCATCTGCTTTTTGTAGAATGTGCTTATCTAGATGTCATGAAGTCTACATCCCTCAAAGAAGATGATCACGTGTACGTCATGAACACATCTGCAGACTGTCTAAAGACCTGACTTATATCCAAGAGGTCTTCAGTTCCAGATGTCAGCTGCAGATCATATAATCTGAGGTGGAATTATTATTTTTCCTTCTGTCATTTACTTATGGGCACAGAAATGGCAGGTGCCCCCAAGGAGGGCCCAGCCCTGGCTCTGTTGACAGTACCCTCATTGCTGTGCTGTAATTTCTCTCTCTCCCCAGAGTATTCCTTTCTGTTCTACAGCTACATTCTCTTAATTATTATAATTCAGAAGTAGCATGGAACAAGTTACAGTGTCAGGAACTCACAGTCATTTCTTAATTTATTTAACTTCTAAAAAGGAAGCACAATACCTGTAACTTGAGTAGGTGCAATTACTTGACTTGCACTTGAAGTAGAGACTTCAGGAGCAACTTCAACAGGCAGAGGAGGAGATGTTTTCTCAATCACTACTGTGTGACATGGAATGCAAATCAATCACATCCAAAAAAAACCCCAAAACCCTTAAAGCATTCAAAAAACAAAAACTCTTAAAGATTGCAGACATGATATTGAATGAACCAGACACTGTGGAGCTTTTCATTAGTTTATTCTGCTTAGATCAGGAGTAGAAAAAAATAGTATAATAGGGGTTTCCACCATTCTACTGCTTGTGAAAAAACTTGAGGTGCTAAAGGAAGCAAGCACAATAGTAAAACTTTTGCAGCAACAGTTACAAGGAGGCACCTAAGTAAAGTTTCCTCTTGAAAGGGGTACAAGGCCTCAACTCTGCTGACATCAAATCATGTACATGATCCAGGATATCCCTTCTGCCTAAAATACGTCTTTACCTCCTAACAAGTCACCCAGCCAACGCCAACTTCTCAATTCCCCCCACTTGAGCTTCCATGATTTTTTTCCTGCATTCTGCTCATGGTAAAATTGCTTGTGCAGCAACAATCAAATTTTCATTTATCTCTGTTACAATTGCTACCTTCCCATTCCTTAAAGATTAGTAAGCACTCTCCCATACTAAAAGATAAGTCAAAACAAGTTACCTGGAAACTGTGGATGAAGGTTAATTGTTGAAATTCCAGGAGAAAGCTGAGGCTGCCCAGGTTCTAGATCAGGCTGCTTTTCTTGATCAAGGGAAGCTAATTCCTAAAACAAGGATTAAAAATCTACATTCTGAAAACATTCTCTTAATTCAGCTATCATAACAAGCCACAAACTCCTAGTTTGGGAATCTGCTAACATCTGCACCTGAGTAACTTTTGATAGCAGATCATTAACTACCACCTATTTAAGCCTGAAAGAACATGGAATACTATATTTATACAATGGCATAAAATTTAATATTTATTTTGTTTGAAGCAGTGATTTCACAGAGCTTCTAACTGTATCTTTGTCCCTTCACAGCTCTCCCATCTGCTAGCCTTTACTTGCTTACAAACAGTATTAAATTGCAGTTCGGCATCACACAAAAGTATATAATCACATGTCTCTAAGTCTTTGACCACTGTGAAAGGTTCTCTCTTAGCTATTGCACTGATCATCTTATTTTCATAAAAGTGTTAGATGCTTCTAAGTCTTTGGGGAAACGAAATACAACTGCAGTTATTCCTACAAATCCCATTATCTTCAGCAGAGAGAACCTGGAATCTCCAGAATAGGGGACTTACCACAGACATACACCTGCTCTTCACCAAATACACAACAACCCTAAAAAACCTAGGCAACTAATACAAATTAATACAAATACATTAATACAAATCTCTTAAGCAGGTGTTACAAATACTGCTCGAAGCTTCATACTGTTTTTCTCCAATTCATTTTCTCTAGCTGTCAGTATCTGTGGCTCTTCCTCATACTGTCTGCATTTTTCAATATCCTCTTTAAAATACAGGCTCCAGAATGGGATAGAACAACATAGTACTAGACCCTCCACCAATACCCTACAGAGAAGTTAATCTCTTTCCTGTACCTCACTAGCTGCCCGTTGTTGTATGTAATAACATGAGCTCTTTTTGCCTCAGGGTTTGCACTGTAAATCTACAGCGAGTTGTTTGTTCCTTATAAATCCTAAATAATTTTCAGGGTTATCGTATCACTTCTCATACATATGGTCTGCATTCTAATTGCTAGATAAATCACATCATGTTTTACCTGATCAGGGGCTGCAGTTGCCACTAAAACGAGAAAGAAAAAAGAAAATTAATCGGTTTTCACATAACACTTACATATTCTATTTAAAACAACTAGTGCATTTGAAAGTGGTTGTTACCATCACAGAAAAATTTCAGGCTCTGATCTCATTCCGAAATGGTGCAAACCTGAAGTAATGTTCCTGAAGCAAGCGTAAAAACTAGGCAGAAAGCAGAATAAGATTCTACACGCTGACCAAGGCTTGTAATTATTCACTTGGTGTTCAGCTGCCTTATAGGTTTCTCAGTTGTTTAATTTTTTCCTTGGAAGCAAACCAAGAAACTCAGTGGTTATTGATTCACTGACTAAACTTTTTTACTCCTTCCCAGGAATATCAATATCTGGAAATATTTTAAAGGCAAATTAATATCATAATGATATATAACACATTTGCAATAATTCATTGTAAAAAAACAAAGTCAAGTTTAGAAATTTGCCTTTCTTGAAGCAAGCAAAGGCAAAATTTGAGTTTGTTTTTTTTTTTTCCCCCTCACAAAAGTGACTTTTTCATGGGATGGAGAGCTAAAAATTTCATGTAAGTTTTTATTTTCCATTGCAGTTTGCCTTTTTTTGAGTATGTCTTTTACTGATGAAAATCTATATGCTTCTGTAAAACCCTGTTAGAATATTTTTCTTTTCACAATCAATATTTTCCACAGGATAGATTAAAAAAAAATATATATGTATATGTATAAAATTTCACTCTTCTTGCTCTAGTATCTTCAGTATTAGCAGGAAGGCTGATTATCAGAACTGGGAGAACTTTTAATGAAATCTCAAAAACTCCAAATGCAAACATATCTAAAACTGGAATATAAAATTCAAATGTGTATATGTCATTGATGAATTAGACGAAGCATATTTTTAAAAGTTTTTTATTTAAAAAAACCCCAACACAATATTCCTTTTTTCTCCAGACTGTGTTTTAAGATTTACTAGAACGTGGCAATCTTTCTCATTACTGAAGTAATATTTTAGCAAATGATACACCACTTTTTTCCACTTTGTAACACAGAAAAGCCCTGAGGTTTATGTGAGATTTTATAACCCAATGCAGTCTGTAAGTATATGTGAATGGCTTATTTTTCTCTCTAGATTCAGCTTAGCTCCATCTTCTTTTTGAAAGCAAAACTAAAGCCGTTATTTTAACTGGAAAGTAACTCATGTTGCACAGGATTTTGCAAGATCAGCTGATGGAAACTCTTTCTAATAATGGCCTGACATACAGGTACATAATTGATACTTGGAAATAACCTTTTAAGTACTCAGTACAATGAGAGGGCTCTCCAGCAAGGTATTTTGCCTTGTCTCCAATTAGTTCATGCCAAGTTTGCAGGCAATGTATTTCTAATAGTGTTGCTTCCTGCATTTCTTTGCTTCTGTATGTGCTTTAGATTCAGGACAGTTTTGGCTGCAACAAGTTCTTAGAGAAGCTTGCAGAAAACAAAGTCTGAGAAAAAGATCTTGGAGGAGTTCACAAAGTGCTAAACAGCCCAGCAGGGAGCTGATGTGACATGATCACAGCGAGGGAGCGCGCAGCTGCAGGGCTGAGAGCAGAGCACACAGAGGGGATGCACAGCCACATCAGGTGGTGCTGAGCTACAGGAGCAGATAGAAGGAAGATGAGGAAAACCCCTTAGCTTCTGCCACCCCAGATACTAGTAAATCAAAGCCTGAGCTGAGTCCTTGGTCATATGTTAGAGATTAAAAATATCTTTATAAAAGTCTCACAACAAGTATTTACTATTTCTTATCACAAAAATTAATGAGATTAAAGCAGTATCTCTCCATGGTGTTCTCAGCATCTGGTAGGAGCTATACATAAAACTTCAGAAGTAAATCATGTAACGCAACCCACTGCACGACATGGAATGCTCTGCTGTGGGAAGCCATGCTGCTTTGCCCTGCACTGTACGCAGCTACTCTACAAAGAAACATACAATTGAAGGCACATGCACAGAAATATAGAAAGACTAAATTTTCCCACTCTCACCTTCTTGCACAGCCATCTCAGTCTCACTTTTCTGTGAGAAGGTCAGTGCCTCCACTGGCTCTTCCTTTGCTGGGAGAGGTGGAGGAGAAGTACCTTTAGCAACAGGTTGAGTAATCGGGGTCTTGCCAATGACAGGTGGCTGTACTCTAACTGCAGGGTGATGATATAGCTTGTTTCTGTGAGGGCCAGAAACCGTATAACCCATTCCACCAGGGCAGATTTCCTTAAAAGCAGCTAGATTTGGGATGGGAAAATATTCCTTTTAGGAGTCTAAAAGTGCAATATGTTGACATAGTGGAAAATATAATGACTACCACTAAAAAATTTAATCTCATATTGTATATACATTTTTACGAAAAACTACTTAAAGACAAGCTATGCATTGCATGTTAATATGACTGAGCATTCTCCCATAAGCATGTGCTGGCTGTTATTCCCAAGAGGTTTCCACTCCAGTTTACCATCTTTCTTCAGTTATGTTTAATCTATCATTATATGAAGATAATTTTTTGTATTAATCCTCTACAAAAGTACATTTTCGTCACCATCTACATTGCATAAAGAATGAAGATCACTGTTTCTATCATTCTCTTTTTGCAGAAACCAAAGGAAGGAAGCTCACTACCCCGGTACTAGAGGACTAGAAGAACATCAACCAGTAACAACACTCATTCACGGGATCTCATTTGACTACATCAGAGGTCTCATACCAGCCCTGATCCAAATGCCATTTAACTGAATAAGTCTTTCCACTGACCTCAGTGGGTTGGTAAAAACAAGATGGGGATCATAAAAAGCCAAATCACCACTGGAAGAGAGGAGAAATCATCTCATTTCTAAAGCTGCTACAGAAAAGGGTAATGAAAGTCAGGCAGCAGGACCTGCTCTGATCTCTGCAGCTGCTCTACATAAGCATCAGGTTTTGCAGTCATAGTGGATGACTAGAATTAAAAAAAAAATAAAGGTCAGCCTTCCTCCCCAGCAAAGCTAATAGCTGTGCTCCTGTCAGGGACAGGGGTCCTTCAGGACTCTTGAGGGGGCAGTGCACCATCGTCCTCATTGCTCTAAGTCAAACTGTGCCGGGATGAAAAGATTCTGTCTCCCATGTGCCTGTTGTGATTTCTTAGCTTCCTAAGTGTCATGCAGAGTGGGGCATTGGTAAGTTCACAAATTCTACTTTGAAGGCATCAAGGTTTTAAAATTAATTATCATCTAAAATAAAACCACAAAATACTAGCTACAGGTACTCCACAGATTAATTCCTAATATTATACATTAAATTGCAGTATACATTAATTGCATACTGTGTTCTGATGGTGTCTTAGTAACAGAAAAGATGAAAGGTCAAACTGATTAAATTTAGTGATTCAGAATGATGAAATACATTTCCTGGGAAACGCTAATATCAAAACTTGCTGCAAAAACACCCAAATGAGGGTTGGAATTCTGGTCAAAGGAGGAAGTCAGAGAAAATTTGACTACTGTTCCTTCAGGTGCGTACTCGGGATGTAGGAAACCTTGTTTAAAGTCATATGTTCTCAAATGCAGGACAGAAATGTGAACCTTATCCTACCACAGTTCTGATAAGTGCTCTCAGCACCCGCATATACAAAGCTGGCCTCTCTGTCTCTCTTTTGGAGCTGGTCTACTTCGTAAAAATAATTTAAAAGTGAGTGACATTGTGACATTTTAAATTCAATTACTCTTAAATTAACACGGGATGCTGCAGTAAATACATTACCCCATTCTGGAATATCCCACTTTCACACATTTTTCATAGAAAACTCTGAAAGATTATGAATTTAACCTGTTATAGAAAGGAACACGTTTTAAATAATGAAAGTCGTCATGAAATGGGAGAAGTGTTTCCCACACAGCCCATCAAAATGTTCTGCTCACAGATTTTCTTTCTGAAGTCTTTTAATAATAATAAAAAAAAAATCACTAAAATAACCAATTCTGCATAATATTAAATTATTTTTATGACTAGAGAGCAGTCCACAAAAAGATCAGTTATCTGCTCCAGAATATACACAATTGGGTATCACAGTATCACACAGTATCACAGTATGTTTGGGATTGGAAGGGACCTCAAAAGATCATCTAGTCCAATCCCCCTGCTGGAGCAGGAACGCCTAGGTGAGGTCGCACAGGAACATGTCCAGGCGGGTTTTGAATGTCTCCAGAGAAGGAGACTCCACAACCTCCCTGGGCAGCCTGTTCCAGTGTCTGTCACCCTCACTGAGAAGAAGTTTCTTCTCCTCATATTTAAGTGGAACCTCCTGTGTTCCATTTTGTACCCATTACCCCTTGTCCTATCATTGTTTGCCACCTAGAAGAGCCTGGCTCCATCCTCATGGCATTCACCCTTTATATATTTATAAACATTAATAAGGTCACCCCTCAGACTCCTCTTCTCCAAACTAAAGAGACCCAGCTCCCTCAGCCTTTCTTCATAAGGGAGATGCTCCACTCCCTTAATCATCTTCGTTGCCCTACGCTGGACCCTCTCCAGCAGTTCCCTGTCCTTCTGGAACTGAGGGGCCCAGAACTGGACACAATATTCCAGATGGGGTCTCACCAGGGCGGAGTAGAGGGGAAGGAGAACCTCTCTCGATCTTCTAACCACCTCCCTTCTAATACACCCCAGGATGTCACTGGCCTTCCTGGCCACAAGGGCACAGTGCTGGCTCATGGTCATCCTGCTGTCCACCAGGACCCCCAGGTCCCTTTCCCCTACACTGCTCTCTAATATGTAATTTCCCAACCTATACTGGAACCTGGGGTTGTTCCTGCCCAGATGCAGGACTCTACACTTTCCCTTGTTAAATTTCATTAGGTTATTCCCCGCCCAACTCTCCAGCCTGTCCAGGTCCCGCTGGATGGCAGCACAGCCTTCTGGCGTGTCAGCCACTCCTCCCAGCTTAGTGTCATCAGCAAACTTGCTGATAGTACACTCTATTCCCTCGTCTAAATCGTTAATGAATATATTGAATAATATTGGCCCCAGTACTGACCCCTGAGGCACTCCACTAGATGCTGGCCTCCAACTAGACTCCGCACCATTGACTACCACTCTCTGGCTTCTCTCCTTAAGGCAGTCTGCAACCCACCTCACTACTCTATTGTCTAGACCACACTTCCTCAGCTTAGCTGTGAGGATGCTGTGGGAGACTGTGTCAAAGGCTTTACTGAAGTCAAGGGAGACCACATACACCACTCTGCCATCATCCATCCACCTTGTTACATTCTCATAAAAGGCTATGAGGTTGGTCAAGCATGACTTACCCTTGGTAAAGCCATGCTGACTGCCCCTAATAACCCTCTTATCCTTGATATGCCTTGAGATGGCACCAATGATAAGCTGTTCCATTACTTTCCCAGGGACAGAGGTGAAAGCCTCATGCAATATTTTCATAGATGTAACAAATCTGCAAGTCATCTGATGAGAATATATTTTTTTCTCCATTAAAATGCCACAGAAATATTATTTATCTGAAACTGACATGGACTTAAAAATCCCAATGGTCATGCAGGAAATAATGGCTTTAAAAATCAATTAAAATGCTCAAAAATGTTGGTCACTTCCATTTCTGTAAGCCCAACTTGAAAAAGTAAGGAATCTTCTGCTCTTAACATGTCTGATGCTAGCTGCGCATTTCCCAAAGCAACTAGCTAGTTTTGAAAAATCTGAAACTTTATAAAATACCCTGAGACCTGCATCATAACAGTGACATCTGCAGCAGCGACTTCAGTATGAACAGTGGATGACCATTACAAATACCTATGCCAAAATTCCAAATAGGCTGGACATCATGTATGTTACAATAAGCAGTGATGCTTTTAAAAATATTAATTTTACCATATATTTGGACAAAAATAATATTAAATTGATTTTGACTAAAAACTCCAATTTTGGTCATTTTCGTTTTAAGCGAAATTGGGGAATAGAAGAAGCAATCAGTATTTACAATATGTGGTATCTTAGTCTATGAGCAGCCTAATGATGGTGGTGACCAAAAAAGCTGGTGTTTTCCAAGTCCCTATGTATTTAAAAACCAGCAGGACTCCAAGTGAACACTGATAATACAAGTGAACTTTGTGTATCAAGTAAGGAATTGTTTAAGTGAAAGGTGCCAAGAAATGTTTAACTATCAGTTTATAGTTAAGAAGGCAACACTACACTTGGCACTTTCCTCAAAATGGATAGTGAAAACATGAAGGAAAGCTAGAAAGCACAGATACCCCCACACATATCCCACTAACAGTAAACTACAACAAATGGCATTCCGTAACCTAATTCTCAAAAGCTGCCATCCTTTCAATAGTGCCTTTAACAACTGAAGAACTTTCATTAGATTTTGGGTTAATTTGCCTATATTTGTAATCAGAATAAAATGTACAATAAACTTATCTTCATGTGATGGAGAATCAAAGTTCAAGGACATATTCTGAGATGCAAATATTGTTAATCTGGAATTCTATCACAACATATCAAGGATAATTCCTTTGTTTTAATCACAAATCCCTACGAACAAAACTACTAGATATGTGATTACTCTACTATCATGTAGAGAACCATCACAATTTACTGATGGACACCTCTTGTTTAAAATTGATTAATAGACAGATATTTCTTTTCAAAGCATGCAGAATAAATATAGGATGGGGGCAAGAGCTTGTGTTTTTAATGGGCAGTTCTTACCTGTTCCTGGAAGTGGGCACTTCTCACAGTGCGGGCCCCAGGCTTTGCCAACACTGCAACAGCAAAGCTGCTTGCTGAGCTGAACAGACAGAGGATGCATGCATTGCTTTCCTGCGCTAACAAACCGGTAGCAGGGTCCTTTCTCTTCAGCAACTACAGGATTATCAGCTGCAAGAAAAGGGGAAGAGAGGATGTCACCGTGCACATGAGAAGCAAAACACAGAGCACTAGATTTCCAACACCGGTTAAATGGATTAATCTGCAGAAGTTTTATTTCAAACTTCGTCAAGTCAGAGAAAATTCTTATTTCACATCAAACACTCCCAAATTCCAACTCATCCTAGACCAAAAATATCAAGTATGTTAAAGAAAAAAAATTCCAAACCGGCAGTTGCCATGCTGCCACAAGCAGCTCTCTCACTTGTACACAAGTCCAGTTGTTGAAGACTAAGGTCAACAACTGGCAATATACAGTTGTGTCAAGCTACACAGCCACTGGAACATTCAGCTCTAAGTAGGCTATATAAATAAGACTGAAGAAGCATTACGTGTCATACATGATACTTCTTTAATAAAAGAGACAATTATGTATTTATATTTTGTTACACTTAGTTTTAATGTGGAAGAGCCAAAGGCCATAAGCTATGACTAGTATGAGCTAATAGGAAGCTAAGATCCACCCATCTTTCTAATTTATGCATCCACATCCACATCAACATATAGTTAACAGTTCATTTCACTCAAAAAATTCAAAGACTATCTGATTTTCAAAATGACGTGTAAAAGCAAAAATGAAAACAAACTCCTTTTCCTGGTGTTAAACTGAAAAGTGATAAGAAATTCTTCAAAATGCTGTAAAACTTCCTCAGTAATTGTCATTAACTAGTAGCATAAGATAATTATGCTGAAAAGATGGAAGAATTAACTTACAGCTCTAGACGATACTTTGTTTTATGAATATAAAAATAACTCAGTTAAGGAGCTTAGGAAATGAGGTCTTTTTCACTTGTAAATATTCTTCCCAAAAAACCTGAAGAAATTTAGTTGTTCTTTATGTCTTCCTTTCTTCCTGCAGAGGTAGTTGATCTCAAACCAAGTAAAAGCTGATTAACAGAGGAAAATACTTGCATTCATGCTGTTCACAACTTTTCCCTAATTCTTTCTTAATTTTTAATCCTTCTTAATCAGAAAGAAAATGTGCCAAAGGTCATCCTGGGCCGAATGTTTTGTAATGGAAACTACCGAGGTCAAAACTGCAGAGATGGAAGAAGGGAGGGCAGGACAAACATGATTTTGGCTGGGGAACTAGCAGAGAGGGGAAAATGTTGTGGAAATTAATAAGCTGAGGAGTCAGGGACAGCAAAAAATGACAGGGACAGCTTAGTAGAGTTGATGCCTGTCAAATAAAGTATGATCTGAAGTGCGACTAAGTATCTATTTTTGTGCCTTGATTAGCACTTCTACTTACGTATGCATCTTGAGAGGGTAGGATCTGGCACAAAGCCCATTTTGCAGGTACATCTGTAGCTGCCCATGGTATTTAAGCACTCACCATTAGGACATACTCCTTGTAACTGACACTCATTGATATCTGTGGGAAAATTGAAAATAATCAGATACTGAAACATGTATTAACGTTCTTCTTTTTTTAAATATGTGCAGGAGAACTGTTATGACTTAACACTCGAATCAATACTTTCTCTCATATTGACAACACTTGATTTATAACCTTTTAAAACACTGCTGACAATGTAAGAGAAAAACAATTACATTTATACATCATTCTCAAATACTCTGAATTAAAAAACAAATACACTTTGACTGGCTTATCAACCTCTTTTACTGACTAGATGATTGCTTGTGCAGTCAAACACAACTCGCAAGAACATTCACAGAGACAAGTTTTAAGCAATGTAGTAGATAACACTGGTTGACACATTTAATACAGTTTTTATTAGTATTTTTATTCAGTAGAGCCTGAAGGTACATTGTGCTGGCAGAAGCACAACACAAAAATACCATCTCTAGCCTAAACAGCTTACCATCTTAATATCAAGAATATGCTGAAAGAAGCACAGAACACGTGATGCAGGGAGAAAAGGACTGCATCTGTGGGAACACAACTTTGTAATAATTAACGATTGCTTTGATAAAGTTTGCTGTAACTAGGCCACCTGCATCAGTGTCCATTTCAGGGTCTCATTGAATTATTCTCCCATGGCTCAAGCACTTGGCCTTGGGCCTCTATCACACTTGGGGTCGTATCTATAGTTCACTTACTCTTGGAATAGGACCTGTCCGACAACCATATGGATACCATCTGTAACTAAGTCAGCCAAACTAGGATTTTATTTAAAGAGACAGTAATAATATAACTTGCAATGATAATCAAAACCTTAAAATAAATAAATAAAAACCCAAACAAAACAAACAAATAACAACAAAAAGCCTCTAAATACACAACCCTCAAACCTACAGTTGTCTCTGTTATAAACTGTCACATGTCCTCTATAGACAGCACATTGAAATACACCTGCTTTAAAATGTTTATGTGCACTAATTCTAAGTAAGAATTTCCCTCCCTATCTCTAAGCTAGGAAACAATGCCTGACTTGCTAGGTAAAAAAGCTTCAAGTGGAACTCAGATATTCCACCTAGCTCCTTGGAAATCAGGCATCAGTGATAATTTTATCTAAAATATATAATATTTATTACCTTTCCTCTTAGGTTTTAGAAAACCTTCCCCTTGATATTTGACCTCATTTTATATTACTGCCTGATTCAACACAATAAATGAGGGCAAGAACTTGAATATGTAAAAATAAAACAGATGTGCTTCTGGAAACATACAGAAAGAATCTTTCACATTTCTACCTCCTTCTTCATTTTTCTCCACAAGTTTGGCTACCTGTCCCACTATACAAGAGTGTATGACTTAAGCTACCCCTACAGCAGACTCCAGCAGCTGCCATGTCAGCTGCGATTTCTCCCAAATATTCTGTATTGAGCTTATCCCTCAGCTCTTCCTATGCTATACCTAATCTAGGATCTTGACACCACCTGGATCAACTTCACCTCTATGCACTTAGCCACATGTGACAAACAGTGGTAATTTATATCCTATAACTTTGGATGAAATGTGATGGAAACCACATGAATTACAAAGGATCAGTTCTGCCTCAAAGGAATTTTTCAGTGAAATTCCCAGACTACATGACTTTCTGACCTCAGAGGGAGTGGACTATTTAAAAAGGAAAATAGTATAAGGAAAGAGTACAAAAATCTCCTGAAATATTCTCCTACAGCAGTCTACCTTTTGACCCATCCAGTATTTGAGCAGGAAGATGCCTCATTATCTTTTTTGACTACTGCAAGGAATGAGCTAGCAAACTAAAGACTTTACTGAAACATCCTTAAACAGAAACATTTTGATGCTGTTGAAAATTTGTCATGATGAAAGGACATACTGCTAAACCTCCACATTCAAACACCAGGCATGACAAGAAACGTAATGAAAGAAAAGACTGCAAAATACCTGGAAGCTAATACAAAGCAAATACTGGAACAGTCAAGAACCCACTATTGAATTTTCTACCTGCTGTCAATTTGAGGTGTCACATCAGTCCTCAAATGCTAAGCCACAGGGCAATTCTACTTGCTTTGATGAAGCACTGACTGTTGTCGGAAACAAGTTAGAGGATGAGACAGTTCGCTTTACTCTGAATACAGGAAAAATCTTGACATCTGGTTTAATTTCAAAATTAAAGTCCTCAACACAATGACACAAATTACATGCACATATATGCGCAAAAAGCACATACAAAGTTTGGAGGAAGAGGAGAAATGGGAAATAAAGAGATGGAAGAAAGATAATATCAAAAAATAAAATTAATACTTTTAACAAGGACTGTGCTCTTTTATTCTAGTCTAGCTTTTTCTTTTTATCATTTAACAGTAGTTACTTGTTGATATTGACATTGGTACATATAGTGAAAATAATTGCTCACTTTCTACATTGCAATAGCCAGACATTTTAAACAACTTTCTCCCTCTACAATTTCTAAGTATACATTTTATTTATAGGAAAATTAACCCACACTACTGGGAAAAAAATGGAAGATATCTCCCAGAGGACATACATAACATACCACTTTTTGATCACTTTTTTTTAATACATATCCACATAGAATTGTAAGAACTGCTTTGTCTAGTGAAGACTTCATTCAACTTTAAAATTAGACAACTTATTTTAAATAATATTAATTTGACTTTGATTTTATAGTTTTTATTTTCAAAGAAAGGCCAAGTCTCTTGTTTGTTAACCATTAAAAGACATTGCTATTTGCTTATATGTCATAATTATGAAAAATCTACCCCTTACTATCTAGGAGGATAACTGCCATTCTTCATGTATTTAGGCAACGTAAGTAATTATATAGCTTAACACAGGTGCATTCATACTTTCAATGTATAAAAAGCTTCATGATGCATTTTTCATTTATTAGATTATGTTTTTACTTATTATTTTATCAAGCTTCCTTTTAAGGAACGTGAAGAATCTATATATGGATACATTTTATTATTTGAATACTGAAAGTATATAGGCATTTTAAAAAAACTAAAATCTTGCAAAGACAGATAAGAGGAGAAAAAAACATTTATGAAACCTGCTTTCTAACTTGAATTCTAACCATTTTATTCACAACACTAGTATTATCTGTAGTACTCAAACCATATTGTTGAAGTTTGTAGAACTATGTTTGTGTGTTGTAGAAGGAAAACATGGTGTCTGTTGTTATAATACTCAAGCAGTTTTCAACTTTGAATAGTTTAGCTACTGAAATGAAATGCATATATATATATACACACAAAATTTGGCTTTGCACTTTAAGAAATTCTAGTCCACAGGGTACAGACTCCAACTAGCTGAGTGATCTTGAATACCTAGTAGCAAAACTGTGCTATTTGGATTTTACAATGATTTTTTTTTTTAACATAGTTTCTATTTAAGTCTTTAGATAAACCGTAATTGTGAATTTTAAAGTAAATTGAATTTCAATACCATTTAAATAAAAATAATGCATATTTTAACAGATCTAAACGTTATTTCATACCACTGCTGAGCAACATTGGCATAGGAATATATCAGATGCATTTGTTGATACTGGGAGAATCTCATTTTAGAGTTTTGCCTACTAATGGTGAAGGTTTCATGGCATTATTTATTGAAGTGGCTAATTTACAGCTAGATGGGATCTTCCTATAATTCATCAATACACTGTAATCTTTCTTTCCAAATGATTCAACTATCCTGCAGGAAACATTCACAGAAGCTGTCATTACTGCCTCTCTATTAAATCTCTTCTCAGATGAACTGTTTTTGTATGTCTAATATTTAAAAATGTAGCACCCCATCCACATACACTCTGTTATTGCTACTTAATGTGGGCACTGCTACATTTAAGTACCAGCTTATATGTATATAAATACCAATGAATGTTCCATCCAGAGTTCCTGATATGGATATTCTTCTTGCTAAATCTGCCCAACTTTTAAGGTTAACTTTATTGTGCATGTTATGCTGCTTCAGCATAACTTAATCACAGTGTATTTTTAATGCCTCTTTTCCATGTAATGTTTTCTCAATGAGCTCACAGAATTACTGAGCTGATGGTCTATACTGAATTACACAAGTCTACCTAGGAATTCAACAGAAACAAGCCACAAGTTGCTAAAAAGCTTCCAAATTTTCAAAAGAAACATACATACATACATGTAAGATTAGTGTTTATTTAACAACTTCATAAAAAAAACAAACAAAAAAACCCAACAAACCCTTCCAGGTTTGCTATCTACTTCATTTTATTTCAGACTGTGGTAAAAGGCCACCTACCCAAAATGTTTCCTACCACCTGCCAGCCTGCCCAGCTGTGCAAATTGCACCCGTATCAACTTGTTCAGGGCAGCTGGAAAAGAGATCTGATTCAAGATTTTTTTTCCCCCTCTATTTATTGTATATGGACATAAAAATATTTCAGGTTTAAATTAGTATAGTGATGAGAATTCATTTGCTCCATTATAAAAACTAGAGAAAAAGCTACTTTATAGTTGTCTGAATAATCTTTTGTTATGCAGTATGAACTGATGACATGCTTGTAGAGTGATTTATCAAGCCCTTTCATCTACATAGAGAAAGTATCTTCAGGGTTATGTAGCAGTACTTTAAAATCATACAAATGTAGATAAAGATTTCAAAAGAACAACTACATATTAGTTTTCCGTTTTTGATGAAAACTGAGTAATGAAGTTCCACTGATAAAAAGCCTCTAAATTAGTGATATCAAAAAAAAAATGTTAAGCAAGGAGCTTTTCCACACAGCACCTTGCATGGCTCCACAGCAAACTCTCACAGTAGGTGCAGTTATTTGTGATTTATAAAGAACTGGTAAATAAAGCATTGTTTTTGTAATAGTTGGTGCTTGATAATGTGAATGACTTGACCCTTCTCAATGGTAAAACCTGGTGTAAACCCACTGGCATGAAAGAAGTGCTGTCATTCTGCAATGACTGACAGCCCGACCCTTCACTCTTACTCCTTAGTACTATACTTAGTATTATACGGACCTGGTCCTTGACACACCGTGCTCCTCTATTTGGTAGTCTGTCTCCATGCAAGTTGACAAGAAATGAAAGTTTTACTCTTACTTTGGCAGTGGCAGCCACATACCATCCCAGAGGCTTTGTTGGTAACTCTGCTCTCGCAAGTTCATCCAAACGCACAGCAGCTTTGCATTGACCAGCATCTTGACAGTGATGCTGCAGTACTGTACAGATGAGGGTGCAGCCTCTTGTCTCCTCCTATACTCTCTTCTAAGCACACAGCTTGACATACGGTGAGGTCGGCCACATATGGCTGTTGGACATAAGGCTGTCCTCCACAGCCACCACAGTGCTCCCAGCTTTGAACAACCCAGATGTTGTAACCGAACTGCTGCTGATCTATCACACAATCTTGCCCACCAAGGAGAACTTAAAACAAGCTCTTTTAACAACAACAGTTAGTGTTTGATATCTTCCCACAGATTTTTACAGGTCTACTGGGTGTCAGGTCAATCTGCTCACAGCAAATGCCATCTGTTAATGACTCAATGCCACTGAATTTCCTGGGGAAAAAACCCAAGCTAAACCAACCATTTCCTAACTGAATGCTTGTCTGCTCATGTGAAGAGTGTGACTACAAATGAAGTAATCTACATTACTTCAAGAAAACCACCTCCAAAACCAAACAGAAGTGAAGGAGGAGGATGGGAACAGCATAAGATGGTATTCATTTAAACAAGAAAGCATATGCTAACATTGAACTTAGTAAAACCATCTAAAATAGTCAGAGTTTGTAACAAGTCCAAAACCAACTTCATCTTCAAAGAACTTTGCATACATTAATTAGTAAAGAGAAGATGGAAATGAATGGATAACTCAGTTGTAAAAATGAAAATTTCTTTGGATTTAAAATAGTGAAATATCACTTACTTTACTCATAGCTTTTTTTTAATTTGGATTTTTGTTCAGACAAAGTCAATCTTCAAGGTTTCACACATTAGAAATACCCAAAAGACAACTGTGTTTTGAAAGCACTTTACCAGAATCTTGTTCCACAAGTAGTTAACAGAGTTCGATGAAGAACTGACCTCAGTTTTCACTCATGACCACACATGCACATTTCCAATTACACAGCGTGTATATCACATCAGTAAATTAAATTTCATTAAGTCTAAGTGCAGGCAACAGTTAACACAACAAGCTTTTTGCCTTCTATTAACCGTGATGTAGGGAAGGATTGAACAGTCCAGAAGAAAGGAAAAAAATATCAAAGACCTTTTCAGAAACAACTAAGCCCCTGTTTGTTACTTTTCTCTAAACAGTTCTTCCTTGCTAACAGATCCAAACCCCAGTGGCTTTTCAACACCTTGATCTATATTATGAGAGTCAAGCTCTTTTACTCAAGTGTGTACTTCATTGATTTATTTGTTCAGCTCTCTTACATGCATTCCACACTGGGGAATTCTGAGGACTGAAAAGAAATATATGAATAAAAACATTAAAATAAGTTAGATATCAGATCAAATTCTGTTCCAAGCTACTTAAATTTAAGTGACAAAGCATTTATATTCCTAGTGGAAGGTTTCCCTCTGGCTGTCGCATAGGCAGCTGTGTACAGAAGGGCACAACGTAGTAGAATCGTTCTCTGCTGTATGTTGGTGCATGGAACAAATCTGTGCTGGAGGGGAGGATGTGTTGCACAAGATATTATCTTCTAATGTTCTGCTCATATTCTCTGGTTGCTACAATAGCTTTTAAAGTAGATTAAAATAGTCTTTGAGGCTGCATTAGCTGCTGTTTGACACTACTTTGTTTCTCTACTGGAAACCTACACACAATGTTGTCCTACCTTTCCTCAAGCAATGGCATGCCTAATTAATTCACATTCTGGAAGTGAATCATTTCAGCTTTATTCCAGGATTAATGAACCATAATGTATCCTTTTCTCTAAGGATAATAAACCATACCTAGTATAAACATCCAATCCCAGGAAAAATTCCTGTGCATACTTATAACAAGATCTGTACCTGTCACTTACTGCTGAAAGAACATGCTTTGCTTGGTTACTTTAAAGCATGTTGAGTGATTTAGTGAGTGCACCATAAGGCTACTGTAACCTCCTTTAATTTGCCCATTTACTGAAATACCTGATCAGATTCTTCAGCAAGCAAATCTGAAAATGCTTGACAGCCTACTGTGCCTGCAAATTAACAGGTCAACACAATCTGAAGAGTTTGATGCCCACTGTAGCAAAGCAAAGTGGTGAAGAAGGACTGGTTGATCAGCAGAGATCTGCTCTGCTATACAACAGCCTACAAAAGCTGTCAGTTGGAATATCAGCTCTATAGTGTTTCGCTTTGGCAGCCTCCAGCTGGAGGAGTATTTAGGAGGAGTTCACTGTGTTTTGGCTGTGTTAACCATTATAACAGCTCTTCAGACCACCCAGGCCTAGCTGGCCTAATGCAGAATTCGCAGGAAGCGCTAAGATGGTGTAAAGCTGTCTGCCTTCAGCCTCAGAGCTCATTTGGACACATGGAGCAAGTCCACCCTGTCCTTTTCAGATAGTGAGTGAGGCCCATATTTGCTCACAGACATACTGGAATTTGAAACATTCCTATAAAATGAAATTCATTCTTTCATCTCCATGCTTAACACACTGAAGTTATGCTCATCAAAATCATCGGAGCTTGAAGCATTTAACCACATTTAAACATTTAACTTAAAAACAAAATTCTAGACCCGAACGTACATGTTTATTAATGTGTTCTGGTCAAAGCCGCTATCTTCTGACAGTGTATTATTTAAATCTATCTTTTAATTTTAAATAGGATATTTTTGCTCAAGAAAAACAGTCTATATGTTCAAAAAAGTCAGGGGTCAGTACAGGAATTTTGAACATTGCAAACTAAAACAAGTCTTTTTTTTTTTTTAAAGAAATCATTGCTACCATTCACAAAAAGAATGTAGTCACATTTCTTTTCAGGAGCACTGATAACTTTGAAATAGTGTCAACTATCAAAATTGGATCAGGGTTTGGTTTGTTTTTGTTTGTTTGTTTTACTATATTATGTTGAAGTAACTAAAAGCCATTTCAAATGTTCATAAACAAATCTTAAGAACACTAAGAAGTGGTTTATTATTAATTAAAATAATAAATAAAATTTTGAAACAATAGATCTCGTTTGTCAATGCGCTTTCTATTTTACACATTTGGTAGGTGATTTTTGATAACATGAATAAATATGTCTCAAAAATCAATGAGAAATTCAGATTTTCATACTCACATTACACGCATAAACAGTTTTAAAGACACGCGACACTGATGACAAGGCATAAAAACTAAATATACAACGGCCTTCAGATAGGACAGTCCTGATATCCAGAAGCTTCTTATGAAAATTGGACTAAGAAAGGCAACTTGTAGGAGAAGAAAGCGTAGTCAGACCACCACAGCCCTGGTAGCACTGAAATATTCAGAATAAACTTATGGCTAGAAAGTACTGCAGCCCTTCTCATCCCCTCTGTCCCAAGTGCCGGGTGCTGGAAGACAAAGAATCCCACCATCAGCAGCCCCCAGCTGGTTCCAGGCCTCAGCACCACGGCAAAGGATATTTCTGAAGGGGGGTTCCTGCACTTAGCTCTGAAATCAGATTTCTATGCTTTTCAAAAACTGACGCCGTTTAAATGGCCAAATAATAAAACTGAACAGAACAATGTTTATCTCCTTTTGATGCTAAGTGAGCAACTTGCCTTTCAATAAGAATTGCACACACTGAAGACACTTTGCTGCATTTAAGTAAAGCAAGCCTCCTAGATCAATTATATACTAATTAGAATTTGTCAAAATGGGCAACTTCTTAATTAGAAATCACCTAGTGGTCATTCATTAAATGTTATTTTGTAATATTTGCTTTGACAGATGTTTTCATGCCTTAAGTGCTTCAATATGCAGAATCTCTCACATTGCAAATTAAGAGTGGAATATATAAACTATGCCTTTTTTTTTTGTGAAGACTAGACTAATTCTGGTAGGTATATGCTTGGTTTCACTGGAACTGCCATCTGACTGAATGATCTCCAAATTGGCTCAATATGCAGGCATCATTTTTTTTATTCTCTTTATGAAAACCAATTACAACTGTACCTACTAGCATCACTGAAAATACTGTTCCAGCTGCTTCTGCTATAGCTATATTGTTAACCACTATTAATATCCTCAGTTCTAAGAAAAATAATATTCAGATTTTACTGCCTCCATCACAGTTGATTGTTTCAATAACAACCTGATTAGTGAGAACAACCAAGGGGTAAAACGAGCAAACAACAAGGTTTGGTTGCTAATGAAACTGTCACAATATGTATTTTTAAAAACTAGAGAAAAAACAGTTGCTTATTCTAAGAAATGACCCACTGATTTCTGTGAGCTAACAGAGTAGCAGCAGGAGAAATCAATCCAACTCATTTTGTGCTTCTGCGCAGAATTTACTGGAATACAAGTTTGCAGAGCCACACTTTTCAAACACATAATCAATGTCCAAACAGCAACCCAGCCCAGTTTCTGGAGATGTATTTATTTCTCAGTATGATCATCATAAAATAACTGCTTTGAAAGAAGGTTGTTAACTTAGTAGCTAAGTAATGTTGAATTGCATTTCTTATGAAGCAAAGCTCTTTTATTACTTAAAAGGAGTAAAATAGATATACAACATGCAGAGAAAACAGATTACTGTATTTTAGGGACAAATGTAGGAGGGCAGAATATACCTTCAAAATTTATTTTAAATCATGATGAAGCCAAGGGGAAAAAAGCTTGAAGTCCCCAGAGCACATGATTACAGAATTTGAAACACCAACATACTAGTTTCTGCAAGCTCATATACATTTAATTTTAAGCATATGTGGACTTTACAAGAACTTCCATGCACAACATTTTACTTCATTGAAAAACAACAAGTGTTCAGGTATTTTTCCAGTTCCTCAAGATAAAATTTTTAAAGTGCTTTATTGGCAATATGTTAGTTTCCTGGAAAATGAATCCAACCTTTTCACCAGCTGTTTTTTAAATTGTATTTCAGTTTTCCAAGAAAACCATTAGCAGAAGGAAACAGTAAGTATAATTCTAAACAGGGAACCAGCAATTAGCTTTGCATGTGGATTCTGACAAAGAAGTCACAACTCTGATAAGCTGTATTTTGGCTTTAATGACAGCCTTAGGGCATCCATGTGTGTACATGTAATAAATCATCCCATTGAAAAGATAATTACTGAGGGGGGAAAAAAGCTTTCTTGTTAGCAATTACACTAAACTGTTTGAATTAGCATACCCACAGATGGGTCTTTGTTGTCCTACATACACATTAGAGAAAAGAATGTTTCATTACATTAGTTCACTCACTTGAAGGGAAAAATATCAGGATCTGGTTATTAATCACACTAATACTACATAGGCTTTGTAAACTAAGGAGGCTTTTCACTGCAAAAACAATGTAGAACAAAAGGTTAATTAGGCTTTTAGGCCTGAGTTTTCAAAGGCAATGAAAGCTGGACGATATCTAGGTGAAAACAGCCATCTCTTGTAGCTGCAGACAAGGAGTCAGAAATATTTCCCCATTACTATTTGGTCTGGCAATGCTGTCCCTTTCTGAGCATGGACACAGCATGCACACCCTTTCAGCAAATAATAATCTAATTAAACTGTATACTTGTATATGGATGTGTAGTGCTGCTGCTTTCCAATTTAATTGTAATGATTATGACCAGAATATGAATACTGCCCCACCAGCATCTTGAACAGTCTTAACAGCTATTGCTGTTGCTTTGCTCCCTGTTTCTTCACTAGCCCTGCCCTCTTCTCTTATAGAAAAGTACATCTGCTTCAGATGAACACAAACAGGACACTTTTGCCTGACCCATTACGAAGCACTTGCTAATGGCCATTTCGGGACTGAAGTACACCCTGCCAGCAGCTTTCACATGTGAAACTAGCTTTCCTGATGACTGTTCAGAGGTCAAAATCATGACCCCCTGAAAGAAACTGGTAATCTTGTTACTTAGTTCATTAGGACTAAGTTTCGTCCTGGCTTGTTTCATGAGTATTCCTTCTCCCAGTTCCTTTCTTACTTGTACCTCCTTTTTGGAGCATGTTGATGAGTAAATTATAGGGAAACCACCCAAGCCTCAATAAGGGGAACCTCTAGCAGTCAGCATCTCTGTCCCCTCCAGAAAGTTAAGAGATTGTCACCATCCTCAATTCATCAACAGTTTGCTTCCTGGTGGGATAATCTGACTCCCATTGTCTGATTAAACTCTAGGTTAAAACTACCCATGTATCAACCACAACCTATATTTCGAGTATACTGCTCTCTCTTCTGGGATAATGATAGCAGTAATAAACTATTTAAAGCCCCATACTTCTTGCAGTATTAGTTATGCAGTACAAAAAGACGTCAGGAGAAAAAACTATCAAAACCCAGTACAATAACCAATGACTAGCCTACAAGGTACAGATCTATTTCTGTACACTACCATGGCAGGACTTTGCTCCTACCCAGAGATGTGTTCACTCTCCCTATCAGTTTGTCACTGCTCAGCAAAAACTTCCTGGCTTACTTCTGGCAACCTTTACAGGCACCAGACCCTTTTTAAACTGTCTATAGCCCCTGATTAAGGATCTTAGTTTCCATGAAAACAGGTTTGCCAACACCTAGGTACAACCCCTTGAAACAATGCCCCACTCGCCTTTTAATGTCTGCTGAGTTGCTGCTGTCTAGGAAACCATTGTGCATATGGTGGGGTTTGCACACAACTACTGGAGGTATCAAAAGCTCTTTTCTCTCCTGGACCATGTTCAGAAGGATGTGCGATTGTACTAATGCATCATGGCATATTCCAGACACTTTCTGTGTTCCACGTTGGAAATCCTCTCTTTTGCAAATTCTGAAAAACCTCATAACTACTATGCAGAATGAGACAATCTCTTTCAAAATTACTGGAAACATGTTGCTGAAATATATGCACCACCTGTGGTTTTAATTTGAGGTGTGAAAAGGTGGCCCATCTATGCTCTACACTTACCTCCTTCACCTTTTCACTTTTTGGCCTTCATAGGTAAGTGGCCATCAACATCTCCCAATTCCTTTTATTTATTAATAGTAAGCAGACACTACAGTCTTTCACTGCAGATCAGGCAACAAGCTCTTGCAATGCAATTTGCAGGTCTCCTCCTTTTACTTTTTTACTATTTTGACCCAACCCAATGCCCCTGCTCTGCCAGCTGGTAAACCACTAGCTAGAGAACCAAGCAGCAGATAGGATCAAGTGCCTATACTGTCAGATAGCAGCTCACATCTCCCTCAGCAGTGGAAGCTGTGGGAAGTTTGTGTTTAGTGCTCTACAAACTGCATTTTTTTGGTTGGTAAAATCACTTCTCTATGTGGCTGGCAGCTGCACGTTCCTTCACTGATGTGCTAACTGAAAATTTTCAGTTAAATAAAATTAACTTTGTCTCCAAAGTGCCTACATATATCCTTTAATACCAATTACTCTTTTATTTTCTCTTTCCCTCCACCACTGCTACTATTTGTTGGGACCTCTCTTACCCTTGCAGTGTCAACAGTGACTAACAAACCTGACCACAGGTCAGCGTCATCACAGCCTCACTTGAACGAATTCTTCCCTTCCTTCCCAAATCTCTCTCCAGAGTACCACTGCAGGATTGTTCCCATCTTCTCAGAGATTCTTTCTCTTGTTTATTTGAGCTGTGCCAAATAAGTCAGACAAGCAATTAAGTTTTTTCCTACATTCTCATCCGGAACTGTTCAATACTCCAAGATACACAGAAAGAATGCGCATGTGTTTATGGGCATCTGTTCGGCTTTGTCAGAGATGCCGTAGGCCAGGAGAATCTAAATGCCCCAAGCCTTCCTGTGTAGCTGCATGATCATGCAGATCCCACAACCCCATATGTTTGGATAACTTCTGTGCTTACAGCCAGGAGATACAGAGCATCATCTTGGAGTAACAACTTACACAGTATCTAACTCTATACGTCCTCACCTGCACTATGCACATCCTTGAAGTACACGGGTCACTGCTTTACATGGCAGCCAGGTCCACAGGTTTTTTCATTTCCACTTGCCAGTGACATTATCTGGCTGTTCTCAGTACTGCTGTGTTAAACCTCTTAAGTCCGAAAGAACTGTTCTCTTATTACTCTTTTCTTTCATAATCATAGAAATTATTCTCTATTGCTAGTTTTCTGCAGGCTCACTGTTTAGTAAAAGGACTGTCAGAATAACATATTACTAAAAAACAAAGTAAATGAATCCTTATGAAGTCATCTTGATACATCATCGAAGAAAATGAGAATATACATAAAAGTTTTTAAAGTTTTTTTTGCCCTGGAGCAAAAAAATGACTCTGTGGAGTTGCCAATATTTAGAAAAAGTTAAAAGTAGCCTCAACTTTTTTTTCCCAAATACAATTCAGTGGACTGGATCAATTCATCTAAGTCATAAATATCAAAGAATCTGTCACAGAAAACTGGTACACAAAATACACACAATCAATTATGGGCACTATCGTACCTTGACAAAATGTAGCATTGATCCTCTTGTAGCCTTGTGGGCATTCCATCATAGGACTGTATCCATGGTAAGCTGAAGAAAAAAATTACATCAGGTAAATACTGCTGATTTATATGCTTATTTAGAGAGCCTGACAGCCAAATTATTACATAACTACTGAAAAATCATTAGAAGTTTTATGATGTATGGTCAAACATAAAAGGCCAAGAAATTGAAGGTTGTACAGGTAACCTTAATTCTATCTCTTTGCACATGAATACCACTTAAGTCTTCAGTTATCCAGTCAAATTTACATTTTTTCCAACAAAGAAATCTTTGAAATCATGACATTATTTTTCATCCTAGTCATTCTCAAATATTCAAAGAACTACTTTCCCAAACCAGCTACAAATATCTTGTTGGGAAAAGATAAAGCTGAAGATTCAGAATGGAAACTCCATGGTTTTAAAACTGAAAGTAGCTCTAGAAAGCAGAACTATCTTCCATGTTAAGCAAAATTGTTGGGTACCATTTCTCCTACAACACTGAAAAACTATTTGAAATATAGAGGAAATAGATGCAAAGATACTTCTAAAACAAGGCAAGGAGAAGAAAAAGGCACATGTAATTTACCTAACAAAGACCCTGAATTTTACAAGACTGTGGCACTTATTGGCTGATCAGTGTAAACTGTCAAGGGCATAACAACGCAAAATACAGACTGAATTAAATTTTGCCAAAATACAAAGTTTTCAGCTAACCAGCTTTTTATTTCTATTTATTTCTTTCCTCCACTTAAGGTTGCCTTTGAGACTGCAGAAGACTGTTTATTGATTCCTAAACTGTTATAACATCATAAATGAGAGCAGTAACTTCTTTGTATGGCTATGCACTAAAAGCTAACCTCTTGGCAAAGCTCAGTACTTTATTAAACATATAGGACTAAACTTTTGGCACTGTGATCACACAAGTGCCTTTAATAAGAGTCAAGAGAGTTTTTCGTAATTTGAATGCTACAACAGAGATACCTTATATTTGGTCAGATCTTTTGTTTTCTTTTAAAATTGTTCTAAATGTTCAGCAGGCAAAAAAAAAAAACCAACAAAAAAACCCACAACCAAACAACCAAACAAATGCATTACTATCTGTCTCTACATAAACTGTCAAATAAGACAGAACAACTGAATAACAATGTTTCCAATTGAGTTCACCTCACATATAATGCCCAAATTGCACATTTATCCCTGCAGCTTATTTTAAAACTGGTAACTGGCTGACTGTAAGGGTGGGAGAAAAAGAAAAGTAATTATTTTCATTAAAGCTTTTCCTATTCTTTGGAAAAATTTAAGTGATGATCTCAAGCAGCGGTTTTTGGAGTGAGATAGCTTTATTTCAAAATGCTGTGAGTTATTTAAAGTAATTGCTTAATTGGAACATTAAAATTCTCCTTAGAGATTGCTTAAACTGATAAAATGGTTGAACACAAAAATAGTCCAGGTCAAAACAGAGCAACAATGTTCTTACAGTTTTGAACACATACTTCACCATCTTTGCATTGACTATAACCATTTTAACACAAATTAAAATCTCTCACCATGAAGTGCCAGCTACACATTTATTTTCAAGGCAGCTCCAATCTTTTCACAATGTTGATATTAAAACCAGTTGAAATTTAAGATGCGATTTTCAAAAGCACAACACATTAGCCTACCTCTGGTCCTCAAAAACGTCAGTGAAAATCCTAATGCTCATGTTGTCAGAGTCAGATTCATAATTGCACTGATTATGTCCTAACTTAGATAAGTTTGCTATTGCAGACCTGATTCAATTCACACTAAGCCCAGGAGAGTCTCTCTAACTTTTTGTGGGCAGGAATGGTACCCTGCAGTACAACCTGGTGGAGAAAAACAGAGGAAGACCAGAGCTCTTCAAGTTGTAGACGGAGAGCAGGCCATAAGCTATGCCAGGCCTTTTCCAGTGCTGCAACACGCTTTCCCTTCCAGGGTGACTCAGCTGCTGTAGGAAGTGCAGTGGTGGAGTGAGCTCAGATTTTAACTTCTCCCTCCCTCCCTCCCTCCTCATCCGCCTGTTCCCACACAGAGTAGGAGACAGCGGCTCACTAATAGTTGTTTTCTTCCTTCTACAGAGAGCAGCAACGTAAGTAGGTTGCAGTAGAGTAAGGAGCTTGTTCACAGATGGCTAGTGATCCATGTGGGAGCTGGATAGAGTCCTGCATTACTTACCCTTTACTTACTTTGACAACCTGTTTGTAATTATTAACTGTTAGCAAGAAGCCTGAACAACCATACCATTCCCCATGCAACACAGAAACGCACTTTGTCTTAAAAGTCATCTTCCGTAAGGCCCTCAAAAATGGAGATCCGTTCCAAAATTTCTTTTGTTTTTCAGTAATACTGGATAACCCATAAACTTACAGACATGGAAGCTGCCTCAGGCCAAGGCACTTGACTTTGCAACAAGGCAGAAGCCCTGACTGAGCAGTGGCTATTACCCAAAATACGCAAGCACAGCTTTACAAAATTACCAAGCCCTATTTAAGCACATGGCAACAAGACACAAACTTACTTACATCCTTAAGTAGTTGACTGAAAAAGAGAAGTGCCTGCTAGTGAGACTGAAGTATTTGCTTAAATATTTGTCTGAAGTGAGTTTCATACAAAATCACATTAAATGCAACCTGATTACATATTATTATCAACCAGATCAATCTTAATCAAGTTTATGAAGCATAAAACCATAAAAACAAAAGGAAGTCTGGTTGCTTCCAGAATATCTACAATAAAAAGGGTAATACCAATTTAGAGTAGTATCAGAACAGGTCAAAATTACATGGGACTAATGTGGGACTAACTTCGCCTGCTGAGACACTATTATGGGCATCATTTAACTGATAACTTACTAATGATTTATTTGACTCTGAAGTTTTTCCATCCAATATCATATATATATATATATATATATATATATATATATATATATATATATGTATATTCTTTTTACCACTAAAACATCCTTATCATAGTAAAAAAAGAAAAACACTTGATGGAATATAAATTCTAAAGCACCCACTCTACACTATCATTAAATGTTAGCATAAATTCACATTTATATTTGGAAATTGTTTGCTCTACAGAAGCGTGACACTTAGAAACTGACACGAGGCTTAATTTGACACCTACACCTGAAGGACACTTAGACCCGGATCCAAAACAGATTTGGAAGATTGGGTTGTGTGTTAAAGGTCAGAACGAGCATCTAAAAAACTCTAAGATGCTGCAAGATCACCTACACTTCCACAACACTCCAAATTTACCACTGTAAGTTCTTAGAAATTCAAAAATTCCCATTTGCTCCCACACAGGATTTCTGCAAGTCATGGCATGATTGAATAGCATTATGCTTAACTCATTCCTAAATCAAATCTAGACTAAGAAAATACATATATGTCTACCAAAGCTTCCTGTCAGATTCAGTGAATGTTCTTGAAGCGTACATCTACCAAATTATAGTCTTGATATAATGTAGTGGTAGATGACACTGTATTTTAACCTAGAGAAAACAGACAGTGCACCCCTCTCCTTCTCCCTGCTTAAAACACCAATGTAAAGTGAGAGCTCTCACCTACAAAGATGATGCCTACAAAGGTCTCCCACTATACCCAGGAGACACAAACACTTACTTTCCAGGAATGCTTTAATTACAAGGACAGGATTATTCCCAGTGGCAACATCCTCTGTCTCTTCTTGAAATCATACAGTTACAGTCAGAAAACAATTCCAGATTGAGCCAGAAAGCAGGAGTGAGCATGACTCATACCATAAGTAATTAAGGTCACTGGGAAAGAGTCTGGGTTCCCAGTCCTGTGCCAAGAATCGTTTCTACATTTTACGTGTTAGGGCATCTCCTCACAGGTATAAAATGTAGATTAGAAATTCTTCTGGCAGATAAAGGAACTCTGGATTGTCCCATCTTGAGCAAGTGTGTTAGCCATGAAGCTTTTACAATGAAAGGACAATGCTCATTTCATTAGCATTCAAAAAAATTACTCTCACTCAGTGCTTTGAAAAAAGGGTTGTGGACTTCCCTTCAGGAAAGGTTTTAGGGTGACTTCAGGCCCTTCTCTGTACCCACCTAGGAAGCATCTGGGGACCAGGATTTCAGATATGATTTGTCCCAGTGTTTCCGTGTTTGCTTACTCTTAACATCATGCCAAGCATGTTGTCATTAAGCAGCTGTCTGATGAACACATTGTCTGTTGTGAATCCCAGGCTGGGACAACCAGTGTTTTAGCTCAGCTATGAAGAAGTAGCAAACGGGCTTCCCCTCAAACCAGGAATCAAAAATTTGTATTAGTTGTTCCAACCAGTTTTTGCTTGAAGCACATCTCAGGCTTTCATGATTTCTCTCATGGCACAGCTACATCTACTAAGCAACATTCCACAGGTCCACATGCCAGAGAAGTAGAACAGCAGGTTTTCTGCTGGAATTTTAGGTACAACCACATTAAGATTTGCGGACAAAAATATGCTTCCACAAAAATCAAGCTCTGAACAGGTTTCCAGCGCTGCCATCTGTATGAATAAGAGGGCCTAGAAAACCTAGATAAAAACGACTGCAACTCCCTGCACTATTTTTGGCCCACTAAATGCAGGTCCACTCCATCTGCAAAACAGAGATTGCATTATCTTTTCTCATCTTTCATTTAGATATGACATGACAGAAGTATTACTATTCCTGTGCAACAATAATGAAATTCACAAAAAGTTTAAGAGACTAGCTTCACCTATCATGCAAATAATATGAAAATTCTTTCTCATTATAATATGATGTAAAATAACAGAATAGTGAAGAAAGTCTTTGTCATTGCCTAACTGTTGAGGAAGATTTTTCAAAACCAAAGCAAAAGAATGTAACTGACAACTTAAGAGCCTGGAAAACTTTGGCTCCAAACTTGAAAGTTCATCTGCAGTCCCAAGAGGTCACTGCAATCTCTCCAAGCAGCAACTGGCGCCTCTATAATTCAACATTTCTGTGCAAACTTCAAAAAAAAAATAAATCCAGCTGGAAGAGGGAAGATGATTCAATATCACTGTCCTTCCTGGACTGAGAAAATGCAACAGCACATCAATGACTTAAAGGAGAAGGAAGGGGAAAAAAACCCAACAACATTAGCTTTGCTGGCTGCACCGAGTGCCTGCATACTGTAACTCCGTTGGCATGCAGGAGAACTCCAGTTTCTGCAAGCTGTCCTTAATCAAATCATAGTATATTCTTTCTACTGGGTTCCTTTTTTTTTTTTTTTTTCTTCAAAAAAGGAAAAATACTACTGGAGGGAAAATAAAAAAAAAGCCATAAACTGATCCACAAAATAACAACAAAACAGCACTTACATGGCTTCTTGGGACATTTCTGGCATTTGTTAAAACCCCAGGAAGTACCCACGGTTCCACAGCAGTCTTCTTGCTTGGAAAGGCCAGGAAGTGCTTTTCCACACTAGAATAGTCAGGTAAAGAATATTCCAGTTAGTGATACTTTCTGATGCTCACTTCTAGTACAATGCTATTTTTCAGTCATCTTGGGTCAACCTCTTGCTGAGACACCAAAGATTCACTGCGGCTCTTAATTGAACTTAAATGGCTCTCCACACAGGCATGAGCAAATTAGGCAACATTATTATCCTCCCCTGTGTCAGCTTGAAAAGAAAGAGAAAGAAATGGAAGATAAAGGTATGTCATAGGAATGAGTGAGTATATTTCCAAGATAGTAACTCACCAATGGCACTTGTTCTCTACATTTTTCCTCATAAAAATGTGCTCAAGCAATTTTTAAAAAGCTGTATAAATTGTCTCAAATACCTTTCTAATTACTTTCTTCAATGAAGACAAAAAGTATGACTATGACTTCTAAAATATTATTTCCTATTAAAAAACCTCGACTTCCTGCCAGCGTATGTTTAATGTTTGAGACCACTTACTGAAAATTGGCAAATTATAACAACAGATACTGAAGGTAACATAGATAAGATGACTGAAGCTGAAGTTAGTGATGTCTGAGTTATTCCAAACAAGTGGCTCTTTCCCATGCAAATATTTAAATTAATCTTGCAATAATTTTTAAGGTCAATATTCCTTTTCTTATTCTGTGATCAAGAACATACTTACTATGCTTTTTATTAATAAGAATACTAATTTTCAAAAGCTTACAAGGTGCTAGTTATGTTCTTGACTTTTACAATTTTCTTCCATTTTGCATGGTGAAGAAAGCATACATGTATTTCTGAGATGCAGAGATTAAAAAAATACCTCTAAACCTGTCAATGAGGTGGAAGATGGAAGTGCACAGAATACAAGAGAAGTGAACAACAGCTGCACTTAGTAACACTTTCAAAGCAAATGCTGATATAAATAGGCACTGCAGCAAACAATTCAAATGTGCTGAAGTGTGAATCCTCAACACGCAGTGAATAGACCTTCCCTAGTATAACTTTCCTTGCTGACAGCATATAAACCTCTGACCCAAATGCTCACTGCTGCTTAGCTTTCAGCTCAAGATAGCTGGCTCATCCTATGGCACAGGCTGTGGCATTGTGGTTGCTTTCACTTCGGCTGGTAACCCACTTGCGCTACAGCGGGGTTGCATGCTGAATGCACAGGCACTGACAGCTTCCTCCAACCTTCTCAAAATTTTTCTAGCATGACCTTAAATGTACTGACACCGACGAGTCAGTCGTGTTCCTGAAGTACAGAGTTATGCTGCATAGCTTTGCAGTGTGATAAATGGGATAGCAGGCTACCACACAACATCAGGGCTCTGACTCATCAGAGGGTCCCCTCTTTGCATGGGGAAGGCTGGCAAGGCATCATCCCATCCATCTTCTCTGTCCCCTTTTTCACGGATACTCCTCAGGAGCCTCCTGAAATATCTCAGCAACAAGTTAAAAGCAGCACTGTTTAAACATCAAAGTGTAACGTGCAACTTGCAGCAACTCAGCACTTGCTGTATATGAAGCTTAGACATCTGTCAAGGGATGTATGAGGAGGTGGGAGAATCCTCTATCCTGGTGAAAGCCAGCCTCTCTCGCGAAACAGAGTTTTGAGTGCCAGGGCAATGTAGCGAAGAGATGGTGTGTCTCTGCACATCACCCTCATATGGGCGTGCTGGCTTTGGTTGGGATAGAGTTAATTTCTTCACAGTTAGCTAGTATGGGGCTATACTTTGGAACACTGGGAACAGTGTTGGTAATACAGGCATGTTGTTGTTATTGTCGAGCAGTGCTTACACAGAGTCAAGGCCTTTTCTGTTTCTTACACCACCCCACCAGCAAGCAGGTTGGGGGTGCACAACAAATTGGGAAGGGACACAGCTGGGACAGCTGACTGAAGGGATATTCCATACCACATTATGTCAAGCTTGGCATATAAAGCCGGGGGATGAAGAAGGAAGGGGTCACATTCAGAGTTATGGTATTTGTTTTCCAAAGTAACCGTTATGCGTGATGGAGCCTGGTTTCCCTGGAAATGACTAAACACCTGCCTGCCAATGGGAAGTAGTGAATGAATCCCATGTTTTGGTTTGCTAGTGTATGGCTTTTACTTATTGTCTTTATCTCAAGCCATGAGTTTTCTCACAGCTTAGAAGACACTGCTCAGTTATTATGCAATTTTAGGAGTCTGTTTTCACACTACTATCTGCAGAGGGTCTTGTGACAAATTTTCCCGTGTTCCAAGGGGTGAGAAACAGTCCTAGCCTGGATGGTATTTGGCTGTCTTAAATTAGAAAAGTATCTAAACAAGTTGTACCTTCAGATGCAAGGCCCAGGCTTACACTAAGTGAATACGTCTTTCAGGCTGTCTTGCACTCCCTTGACTTGGGCACTGGCAGGATTAGTACGAGATTGACCATTCCTGATCAGTCAGAGTGTGCTGAGTTCTGTTTCCAGAAGCAGCTCTCAGCCTGGCACTCCACAAAGGCCATCAGGATGCACAAACAGGGAATTCTACACAACTCCCTCTGCTGCAGCAGCTTGGTTGTTTTCAAAACTGGAGCAAGCTCTTTCAACTGCCTCTAGCTAGATGATATACAGATCTTGCTGCAATTCCCAGAAGCTCAAAAATCTTTCAGCTGGAGAGTACTCATAATGTCTTCTCCAAGCAGCTGCCCTAAAACCTTAGAGAGTTCATGTTACCTCTTTACACAATGCTGGTCCCACATCCTAGGTAAGCATGCTCTAGGAAGGACCATTTAATTTATATTCACAGATACTCAGTTTTTACTTTACAGTTACAGCTGCTCCATTCCTTTCGTAGAGCTGGGACTGCTTCTTCAAAGACAGGGAAGCCACACTGAAGTCAGGTACTGTGGCTGTTATTGAGAGTCAGCTAAACCAATTTGCATTTGACTCTTTTCCCTGCCTTGTGCCTCAGTTTTACAACTCTCCTCTCTCTGAAAAGAAGGGGGAGGAATCAAGACTGGTGCTGCACCTCCCCTTATGATCTCAGAAATGGAGCATTTGGGCAGAGAGGCACATTACCTAACACCCAGTGTTCCTCTGCAAGGTCACAAGCCTCAAGGACACATCCCAGCAGCTCGTGTGTGTCAAGGCAAACACCACTAACACGAGAGAGCCAACATGCCATCATGAATCGGTCTTTTTTTCTTTTTCCCCAGAACAGAAAAGGTGTAATTTAACAGTAGTAAATTAAAAGCATATAAAACACATAAGGAAAAAAAAAAAGCGTAGGAAGAAGATGGACTCAAGCCCACTTTTAGTTTAGGTGTGGTGCTACAGCATTTGCACTCTACTGAAAATCATCTGTGGTCATAGCTTTTTCAAATTTCCATATAAAAACCATGAGCAAAAATAAGGATGCCAAAGTCTGAGTCATCTGGCAACTGTGGTTTGTAGTCCTGTCAGTAAAAACTGGCAGTGATTAAAGCTGCTGCTCCCACTGCCTCTATGGTGGATTAAAGCTTGAAGAATCAATGATAATTTGGTTAACATCCAGATCATTGTAGAAACTGGCCAGCAAGGAAAAGCAACTGCCACGTGGGGCTCCTAGTGGTGTAAGATCTGTGTAATTTTGGAGCTATGCATCAGAAAAAATGACTGCTCTGCAAAGCCCTAAGCCAAGCAGAAATAGAGACTTCTATGGCTAATAAACCCTGATTTCTGTGGTACATCTAGTAGTGCTTCAGATACTTTCAACACTCATGGCACTGTACAAACGGTTTCCAAGCCAGCTACAGTTTCTTAAGATGCTCCTCCCTTTCACAAACCCTAAGCATCAATGAACTGAAGCTGTGTTTCTACAGGTCTCAAAAAGTTTTAGGTAATTTCTATGCTCTTCAAAAGTCTTACCCACCTCCTACTGCTCATTAGCTCTTCAGACAGTCTGTTCCAGTCTCTGAGTCACAAGTGACTGGAAAAGTCAATAGGGGAATCCACAACTATTTTTAGTTTGTCTCACCATTCAACACAACTCCAACACATAAGTGTCTAAAGTAAGCAGAGAAGCTAAACACAAGCATACAGCTTGCACTACGCATGAAGATGATGCCATTCCCCTAAGCTCAGGTTTACACTTTCCTATCCATCATCCACACACATTTTACACTAATTTAGCCTGTATTCCTGAAGGCTTCTGGAAAGAAGAAGAGATTTTCACGAATGATATCTCTGTCACAAACTTAAGATTTAGAGATAATTCCCATTGGTTCAGAAGGCAAAGAAGTCATGAAGGACTGGTATAAAAGAGCTCAACTGTGCTGAAAGAGGCTCAGCAGTAGCAGCAGTATGAGGCACACATGGTACTGCTATAAAACAAAGTTCTTCCTGGGTAAAGAACTCACAGACACTGAAAGTATTGTTTCAAATCCACATATTTTTCACCATGCATGCCTGGTTGTCTATGCCAATATTTTATATAACTGAAGGAAGTACTGAATATTCCCACTGGTAGACTGAAATTCTGGCTGACCCTGTGCTGGTGCACAAAGGCCACCCCAAGCCACATCACCTCTTTGTTCATCTCCCCAGAGTCCAGCCTCTGTCCCATCTCCACAGTCTTGGAGCGCTAACAGTACTTGAGTTGTGCACTGTCACCATGGTGTCATGTGTTTTCCAATGCCAGAGAAAAGGAAGGATTATATCCTCAAAATCTGTCTGCTAAGGCAGTAGAAGGAAGTTATTCAGCTCCCTGTAAAGTGCAGTAGAGAGGCCAGTCTGGCAATTAGTCTCAGGGCAACCACAGAGGATTCTGGCCAACGGACCACAACTTTTCCTGGGACTTCCACTCCTGTGTGACCCACCCACAAATCTCTGTCACGAGCTGTTAGTTAAAACCACAATACAGGCATAAATAAAAGAGTGTTACATGATTAACTATGATTGAAATCAATAGGTGCTTTGCCTGAGCTAATAGCTAATGACTCTGGGACTCAGCTCAAAAGACTGCATTTCACATACCACAATAGCAGAAGTGAATGGATACACTGTTTAACTTTCTGTAAACTATTCAACAGGCACAGACCTTGGATTGTTACTTTTTTTTTTTTTTTTCTTTCCTATAGGCGCGACAAACAGAGTAAGAAACCTCAAACATAATAAACCATATTACTGAAACAATTAACAACCGTACTTAATTAGCCTACTGAGCAGCTGAATGACAGGTTGTTGCACATGAAAAGTATTATCCCATGTAGCACTGGCTAACAGGCATTGTCTCATAAGCAGAGGAGAGAAACTTAAATACTTCCAGACTGTCTAAAAGAACTGGTAAAGAATTTGTTTTGGCTTAAGCACAACATTCTTCACAGGCAAGTAAAAATTACCCAGCTTTCTTCTATTTGAGTAATTAAAACAATGTTTGGTGTTTTGGGTATCCGATAAATATTTTATCTTCTGATATTTCAGGGTATTGATCTTGCAAAGACTCTATTGCAAATGAATCATTAATCCTGGAAATGAATCCACACTGATTTCTGACAGTCTATTTGTTTAAAAACTTCAGAAGCCAAACCATGAGCTTCAAGGAATTCCAGACAGTTATTTTATTTTATGACATGGTATTTTTAAGACTCTTCTAAAGAAAAAAAGGTTTTAAAAGTGCTTTAAGAGAAGAAGTACCAGTACAAAGCACGGAATTTTACTTGTATTATAACATCTTTCCTCTGTTGAGAATATAAATAGGGAAGTTCATTTCACAGAGCTGTCAAAAAATGAAAATACCTGAAATTTACCTCCATAGGAAATGTTTTGTTAAATCTGAAGTTCAACGGGGATATTTAAACAGTCAAAGGAATAACTTCAACTGGCATATTACTCCTGTCATTACCTCCAGACTACATACACTACAATCATATTGCATACAGTGGTATCAATACATTATGTTGTGCAGTAAGAGCTATCAACACATTTTGCTGCTCTGATTTCCAACTCAAAACTTTGATGACTTTGTTTAACGTTTCCCATCATGAAAAAGTCATCAGTGATCGAAGTCCAGTTCCCAAAAACTTTATGCATATTCTCAAAGCACATGATCAGTATTTGCCTGACTGTGAATCAAGTTAAGTAAATGCTTAATGATTTGCAGTCACAATCTTTATCATGATATAATGTTGACAATTTCTGACCTTTTCCAGCTGCCACCTATCACTTGGCTTATTCTGTAATGTATTAAGTCTGACAGCAGAGAGGATGTTGCTGAAACCAAAACAAACGTTTTGGTTTCCCGTAAAAGCATTACTGAAATACAGTATTAAAGAAATTATTTCCAGAATTTATCCCACTAAAGATGCTGATCAACTAACACCTGTTTATCAGACATACTTGTTATTTATCAGAACTAAGCAGCATTTGAAACAGATTTGAATGCATACATGAGTGTTTTGATCACAGAGAAATGGATGGCCCCTATAATTTTCAATAAATTCCTTACTAGTGTTTACCATCAATGTTATTGAGCTTAATTTATTTTAAAACCTTCTATCAAAATATGCTTTAATTGTCTGCTATAGGGGGTATTTTTTTAAATACGATTTTCTAAAGTTTTATTATAATAAAACAAATTTCACTTCACAATACCAGAACAACTCTAATTCTGGCATCCTTCTCAACAGAGCTGTAACAAGTACTGAACTTTTCTGCAACACCTCTAGAAGTACTTTGCAAAGAAAGCACAAAGTATCAATCAGCAAACTGACGAGCGAGGAGTGGAACATATTCCCCAAACACTGCAACGTAGAACTGACCTGAATTTCAAACACCTCAACAAAAATAGGGGGATCAGAAGACAATATTTCTGAAGTTCTTTCAGCGATCATTTCAGAGAGCAGTCCAACTCCTCTCAGCAGTTACACCAGCACAGCTGAGGGACAGCCAGGAGGAACGAACAAGCATAGGCAGACGTGACTTCTCAGCCAGCTTCTCTTCTGGACATTTTGGCTACGTTGCCTTCAGCCAGGTAAGCAGCTTCAGTATCTGCCTCTCTTTAGAAGAACAAGTCTTTTTTTAAAATTGTGATTTTAAACTATAGACGCCAAGATCACCAGAAGTCTCCTTCGGTAAAACTGATACTGAAAAAATATCTGCTGAAGACAACAGCATTACTTGTGAATCTAGTCAGAAAGGGCCCATTTCAGACAAATCTGGAAATCCTAGCTTCTCCAATTTCTTGCTGCTTTCGCAAAAAAATGCCTCCTCCTTTACAGCTAAACAAAAAAGAGACCAAATTTTGAGGAAAAAGGCTTTTTTAGCCAAAATACAGAAATGCAGTAACCATAGGAAAACACATGAATATATTTAGTAGACATTTCAAAGTGATCTTAGAGACAAAGAAGCAGTGCTTAATTCTCTTTATACAACTTCTGACAGATAGTAAGCATCTACTTTATTTTCTTGATTTAAAAGCAAAGTAATCATATTCAAAATTAACAAGACTTGAGATGACTGACACAATTTTTACTAGGTGCACCACTGACACTGTAGAAGTATTTTGGGAAATAAGATATTCTGTGTCATAATAAAGTAATTTTTATTAGAATTAAAACGAAAAGCAGCTGAAGAGGAGGAATTACAGAAGAAAAACATAATCTTGCTTATTTCCTTGCTTTTTAAATAGGACTTAGAGAATCAGTGTCTAAGATAACAGACTCCTTGGATCTCAGAAACACACGAGCACAGGGCTGTAAAAGACCTTGCAGGACACCACATCCAGCCTCCAGCTTTTGAAGCCACTGTAACACACAGTGCTTTCCACAAATCTGTCGTTCTCCTTACAGCGGAAGCAGTATGACAAAAATTCCACTTATCTGTTTCTCAACTTTAAGACTCTATTTTCTCAACATCACCTTCTATATAACAAGGTGGAAGTTTAGGTAAAGGTTTGTTTCCTGTATTTTTATGACAAAAATAAGTTTCTGGTCTGCAGCTTAACTGTTAGTTTATGATACACCCTTCAAAAATCTTTTTGGCACAAGGAAAGCATTTGATGAACCACAACTTTTGTATGTGAGAGATCATAGCAGGCTATCATGTAACATGGTAAGCTATCCTGGAGCAATCATCGCTAACATCTCCCAGAGGAGAAATAATTGCTAAGTGTTCCACTCAGAGAAATGAGAGGCAGCCAGGAAAAGGGATCTGACTCAAAGAGAAAAGAGAACCATCCAGAACACTATTTGCTTTCTATATTTTTTAAAACTGAAATATTAACACTACTTTTATAGTTGCTCTTTCCACTTTATTTACCAATGCTGAGGACACTTCAGAAAACAGTCACAACTGAGCAATGCATACATAAATATGTATGTGTATTTATGAAAACACGTCTTTATTCACCTATTCTAATTAAGGTAAGAAACTTCATTCATCTAGCCTCTCTATCTCCCTGTCCTTCTGAGCTTGAAGCCTGACATCTTTTCACGTGTCTTTTACTGCTCCTCTCTCATGCTTGCTGCCTTTGTTTATAGTCACTTATGATACTACAGACCACTAAGCAAATAGGGGGTCTAGAAGAATTTCTGTGGTGTTAATTAGGAGTGATGGGAGGCCTGAGAATATGACCAGATTCTTTAACTATCTGTACCATAATGCCCTCCAAGCTTAGGTTCAGGGTGGCTTCAGTTTCTAACTTTAACAGCATGCACTCTGTTGGAAATACACTGTAGAAAATATGCCCTGGCTGTCCTGGGATTTGAGTATAGAAAATATCCCACTGTTTCTGCAGGACTACTGCTTTTGCATGAGACACATTAAAGGAATTTAACTAAGGTGGGGTGATGAAGAATGTGTTGGGGGATGAAAAATATCCCACAGAAGGTTGTGAAAAAAAACAAAGCATTAAAATCAGAGGATTTGTAATTGAAAGACCAGCTGAAGTTCAGGGAAGAAGACTGAGAGAAAAAGAGAGGCAGAGAAACACAGAATGCTAGAGGTTACACACACACAAAACCACAGCAGAGACTTTGACACTGTTTTTATCCTGTGCTGTTATCCTGGACCAAAAGCAAGTTCAGCAAAGTCTTTATTAACTTGGTTGATTTGCCTACAAGAGGCCACACACATATCCTTCCATCAATCTGCTCTATAGACAGTAAAGTCACCTCTGATCCTACGATATTGAATAAAACATTTCTGAAGCCAAACATTCAATCCTCCCTGCAAAAAAGAAATATATAAAGACTAATGATTGTTGAAAGAAGTAAGGATACCAAAATTATCCAACATAAACTCAAGGAAGGACTTGCAATGCATTGCTAATAGGGAAAGCTGAGTTTAGAAACTCATCTGTACAAATAAAGAGAACCCTCATATTTAGCAAAGCAAATATCAAAGAAACAGAAAACCAAATTATTTTAGAATAGAACTATTTAAGAGAAAACAAAAAATTACATGTCTTTCCCACCTCTAGTTATATTTAACATCCAAATAAATAACGTACATTGCCTGACCACAGGAAAAATATATTTAACATTTCAGGTTCAAATTTGAAAGGTGAATGAGTCACTTAAATCTGTATTTATGGCAAAGTCTTCAATTAATGTTCTACATAATGCCACCTTACAACTCCAATTCTAATTAAACCACTAAATTAAACAACAAAAGGCCTCTGAAATCCTTACTATGCTCTTCTCTAAGACTGACAGTGAAAGTATCAATGAGATTTGTAAAAACTAAGAATATGCAGTATTCTAAACTAGGAGGCACTACCCTTTCTTGAGAGCACTACAAAGACACATTTTTCCAGGGGAATACTGGAAAAAATATTATAAAATTTGGAGAATGAGCATTTAGTAGGACTTCAGGTCAGGCATGAGGGCAATGCAAGCATGTTTCCCTTTTTCTCCCCCTTCAAAAGGAGCACCTTACTATCTTCTGGTAAGCTTTAAACCACTGTAATGTGAGGGTCACGCATAGCACACTGCAAGTTTTGGATATGTCATTCAAAACACCTCACTCCTGCATACAGCAGAAAGAACAGACAGGAAATTTATCCAGCATAACAGGTAAAAGATAAAAGATCCAGCACCCACTGCCAAGTCTAAGGTTGAGAAAGGAATTTTGTCTTCCCCTATATGTGAGTGCAAATAGTATTTCATTTTGTCATATAAAATCCATGCACTTTCATTTGAACATGTGCTTCAATATTTGCCAATGAACAAATTCAAGGTTTTACTATTCCTGAAACAATAAGCATGAAGAGCTCATCAGTATAAATTAAGACTGTAATCACAAATCAAGCATTCAACAGCTAGTGAATGCTAGCGTTCAATGTTCCTTATGTAAACTTAACTCTAGTCTTCTAGAAACATTTTGGGGGCATGATGAAATTTAAATTTACTTCTTCCATAGCATTTTTCAGAATTAATTATTTTAAAACACCCTCAACATGATAGTCTAGCATCAGCTTAGGGACCTTTAACTCCACAGCAATGACTTCTGAAATACACTTAGAGGAATGCTACAACACTCCGCACAAGCTAGTCACTGAAAGGAGAAGAGAAAAATATTTTACAGGAAAAAGCGAGTTCTTTGGAGCTGGCAGGGAGCAACTGAGACTAAGGAACTGTGATTTCAGTTTGAGGTTCCAGAAGGTAACTCAAATCATTACCTTGGGATCTGCCACCTACATTACCCTCACCCTGCTTCTCATTCCATCCTGCTTCTGCTCCTTATCTGTCCCCTACCACTGATCCTCCCCGAAGCTCACTGATTGGGAGCCATGAGAAGGTGAGAAAGTTCCCTTGCTGTCAGTTCTAACACTGAGCATCACAGCATTCACTGACAGCTAGAAGAAGCACTTGTAAAGGACATTTTGCTCCACTCTGCCATTTCAGGGATGATGGGTGTTGACCCTTTGAGCGGAGAGCAGACCATGCTCTCTTCAGATGAAATCTTTGGAGAATTTTGCTGTCAACAAATATCTGTGGAATATATTTGCAAAAAAAAACCAAAACATAGATATGCTTGAAAACTGCCTAAATTTGGGTGCATGTTACTGGAAGGACCAAAATCAGAGTGAACTTTATGATAAATTTAAGTTTCCACTTCAAAGCATACAGACGATGCAAATCTTCAACGAAACAGTCATTTTTTTTTTTTTTTTTAGCCCAAGGAAAAACAGCATATTACTTCTCTAACATCATTCCTCAAAAGAAGGGAGTGATTTTTCCAAAACCTCTCAAAAAATTCAGCCTGAGGCATGCATTGAACATAAAAATACTCAGCCTGAAAATTTACATTTTGGCAAGGTGATAAGCAATAAATAACAGGTTCTTCCTAATTTTTTTACAGTGTGTTCACATATGCTTTTTTCCTCTCTCTGTATATTTACATACATATACAAATATGCAAAAACGATAATGCTGTGTAACCTATTAGAGTGCTGAAAGAAGATATGCCATTTTGAACAGTCATATGTAAAAATCTGGTATGATCATATTCTTTTAAACTGAACTAAGGTTTTAATGCTCTAGCAAACACTCAATTGGCTTTCATAATTTCACTACCCCATGCAATAGTCACATCTCAACAGATTCAAAACACTTGCCTACAATACAGTAAAAAATATGAAAACTGCAACTCCTTGCAAAACACTGGCTGTTGAGATGCATACGCGAAAAGACTTAAAGCAATGGACAGTACAAGCTGTGGAAGATGGTGTAACCTTAGTTGTTCAACTAGGAAATCGAACTAGGATTTAGAGTAATGTGTTTTTACTTTGAGACATAGCTTATAAATGGAGAAGTTATGGCTAGAATAACCAAAATCAGAATGTCAGGAATTCAAGCCTGCATAAAATAAAGACATTAGCTTGAAGGAGCTTTTCTTTTGGAAAAGAATGTCAAATGTGTTCTTTTCCAGCAACTGGGGAAATTTTTTTTTCATTCTTTTATAATATTGTTTTAAAGCTACCTGTCTCAAAAGCCTTAGCAAACATTTCTTACCTGGGTCCCAATAGTCTCCTGGAAGCAGCGCCCAAGCTGAGTTTTAACTGAAACAGGAAACATATGAGGAATGGGTTGTTGATTTGTGTAAGTAGTATGTCCTTTCTGAGTCTTCTGATACGGAAGACCTTGGTAAGACACCTGTGGATGTCCTGGCTGAGGTACTTTTGCTTTTTGTCCTGTTGATGTGCTGTCAATTCTTGAAACTTGATGGATCTGAACTGAGGCTTCAGGGGGATGTTTCACATGGATATTCACTATGTTAGGAGGGAACTTCACTAAAATAATTGAAGGAAAAAACACATAAGAAAAATTGGTAAAAAAAAAAAAAAAGTTTAAAAAGCTATCTTAGGCACCTCTATGGCATTTATTTTTCGTTCACTGGAAGTTTTACAGAGTGCCTTGAAGTGACTGAAATATAAATGAAGCCCAAATCCAAGGGTTAGAGGGAAGCCTGAAAGAAAGCATAGAGTCCCATTAACAAGAAAATTAAGACGCTTCACACAGGAAAGAATGACATTATAGGATTGTAAAGACTGCTACATAAACATGAATGTCCACATTGGTTGGTGTAACATTAATACTTGTGGTCATACTGTGTAATAAGAATCCCATTCAAAGTTCCAGAACTCAGACTCCACTGGGTTATTTTTGGATACATAGTAAGCTTTATTTTCTTTTTCAGATCCATCATCTTTCTCTGGAACACAGAAAAAGCTTCAGATTTCATCCCTTCACCTTTATATACCTGCCAAGTCCCGAGATTGCCCCTGCAACTGTTGCCAGCATCCCAACCATCTAAAACAACCACTCCCTTCTCTGAACTTTGAATTCAGGATTTGGCAGGTAAAGAGGGAGGAAATGTTTTTCAGATACTTCCGTTTTTAAATACAGTTGTAGTTTTTAAGTCTGGGTCTATAGATTGAGACCCTCCAGCCAACATAATGTGCACGGAACTGTTTATGAGCCTCAAGTCTCTTTTCACTGAAATACAAGATGCCCTTTAAAGATGTAATTCAAATTATCATGGGGAGGGAGGGATGGGACAGGGAGAAGAGGTGTGTGAAAACTTTTACAGTTTGTAAGTTGTATAACAAAGTTAGCATTTACTGTGGCTGGCTTGGTCTCCCTCATCAGCAACTACTGCACAAGCTCCTCGAGGTCAGCCAATCCATTAGATGTAACACCCTTCCAAATAAGTATCATTTGACATATTTTCTTTATAATGTGTACTGGATTGTTGAGTCTTCTGAATTGTCTCCTTGCCTCCAGGAGGCCAGACTGTTCTTTGGAACTTCATTAGGCCTTTTCAGTTCGTATTTACAAATTTCAACCTCACCGCTCCATTTCTCAGGAAGCAAATTTCATTTCTTTCAGCCACTTTAAAATTCTATTATTTTGTAGAAATTACTTTTAGTTTTTCACATTATTTTCATTTTCCTAGGCATAATTTTAGTATTAATTGGTTTCACATAAGAATTCCTTAAAAAAACCCCAAACTTATTTTTATTCAGTCCTGCATAGCTTCACTTATAAAAATCTTCAACATATTCCAGACAGAAACATCAGGAATAAGGTGGCTCTTCAGATCTTGCATGCAGCAGAAAACCACCTTCAAGGAAAATTTATGCTACATGAGCTCTTCTACAGGTAAACCCACATGGAAAAGGTCAGTGTTAAAAGAACCACCAGTAAGACCCTTCTTATAGAACCATAGAATGTTAGGGATTGGAAGAGACCTCAAAAGATCATCTAGTCCAATCCCCCTGTAGGAGCAAGAAGGCCTAGGTGAGGTCGCACAGGAACGTGTCCAGGTGGGTTTTGAATCTCTCCAGAGTAGGAGACTCCACAACCCCCCTGGGCAGCCTGTTCCAGTGCTCTGTTACCCTCACTGAGAAGACATTTCTTCTCAAGTTTAAGTGGAACCTCTTATGTTCCAGTTAAAACCCATTACCCCTTGTCCTACCATTGTTTGTCACTGAGAAGAGCCTGGCTTCATCCTCATGACACTCACCCTTTGTATATTTGTAAACATTAATAAGGTAACCCCTCAGTCTCCTCCAAACTAAAGAGATCCAGCTCCCTCAACCTTTCCTCATAAGGGAGATGCTCCACTCCCTTAATCATCTTTGTTGCTCTGCACTGGATTCTGTCCTCAGTTCAGGAAGGACAGGGAACTGCTGGAGCCCAGAACTGGACACAATATTCCAGATGTGGTCTCACCAGGGCAGAGTAGAAAGGAAGGAGAATCTCTCTCGACCTACTGACCACCCCCCTTCTAATACACCCCAGGATGCCATTGGCCTTCCTGGCCACAAGGGCACAGTGCTGGCTCATGGTCATCCTGCTGTCCACCAGGATCCCCAAGGTCCCTTTCCCCTACACTGCTCTCTAATGGATCATTCCCCAACTTATACTGGAACCTGGGTTTGTTCCTGCCCAGATGCAAGACTCTACATTTGCCCTTGTTATATTTCATTAAATTTTTCCCCGCCCAGCTCTCCAGCCTGTCCAGGTCCCGCTGGATGGCAGCACAGCCTTCTGGCGTGTCAGCCACTCCTCCTAGCTTGGTGTCATCAGCAAACTTGCTGATAGTACGCTGTAGTCCTTCATCCAAGTCATTGATGAATATATTGAACGGTACTGGCCCCAGCACTGACCCTTAAGGCACTCTACTAGATACAGGCCTCCAACTGGACTCTGCCCCATTGACCACGACTCTCTGGCTTCTTTCGTTCAGCCAGTTCGCAGTCCACCTCACTACTCGATCGTCCAGACCACACTTCCTCAGTTTAGCTATGAGAATGCTGTGGGAGACTCTGTCAAATGCTTTACTGAAGTCAAGGTAGACCACATCCACTGTCCTGCCATCATCTATCCACCTCGTTATATCTTCATAAAAGGCTATGAGGTTGGTCAAGCACGACTTCCCCTTGGTAAAGCCATGTTGACTGCCCCTAATGACCCTCTTATCCTTGATATGCCTTGAGATGGCACCAAGGATAAGTCATTCCATTACTTTCCCAAGGATAGAGGTGAGGCTGACTGGTCTACAATTACCCGGGTCTTCCTTCTTGCCCCTTTTTGAAGACTGGGGTGACATTTGCTTTCCTCCAGTCCTCAGGCACCTCTCCCATCTCCCAAGACTTGGCAAAGATGATGGAGAGTGGTCCAGCAACGACGTCAGCCAGCTCCCTCAGCACCCATGGGTGCATCCCATCTGGACCCATGGATTTGTGGATGTTCAGATTGCCTAATTGTTCCTTAACCCAGTCCTCATCAACCAAGGCAAATTCTTGCATTGTCCTGACTTCCTCTGGGGCCTCAGGGGTACAGGGCTCCTCAGGACAGCTTCCGGCAGAGTAGACAGAGACAAAGAAGGCATTCAGTAACTCTGCCTTCTCTGTATCTTCTGTCACCAGGGCACCCACCTCATTCATCAGTGGGCCTACGTTGCCTCTGGTGTTAGTTTTATCTGCCACGTATTTGAAAAAGCTCTTTCTGTTGTTCTTGACCCCTCGTGCCAGCTTTAATTCTAAGGAGGCCTTAGCTTTCCTAATTGCCTCCCTACATCCCCTGACAACAGCCTTATATTCTTCCCAAGTGGCCAGCCCCTCCTTCCATGATCTATAAACTCTCCTCTTCCACCTGAGCTTACCCAGCAGCTCCCTGTTTAACCACACAGGTCTCCTGGCTCCCTTCCTTGACTTCCGACATGTCGGGATGCTCTGATCTTGTGCCCAGTAGAAACAGTCCCTGAATGCTAACCAACTATCTTGGGCCCCTTTACCTTCAAGCAGCCTTGCCCATGGGATTTTCCCCAGCAATTGCCTGAAACGGCCAAAGTTAGCCCTGCTGAAGTCCAGGGTTGCAATTCTGCTTGCTACTCTGTTCCTGCCGCACAAGATCCTGAACTCCACCATTTCATGGTCACCGCAACCAAGGCAGCCCTCAACCTTTATTGCTTCAACCAGACCCTCCTTGTTAGTGAGGATGATGTCCAGCAGTGCACCTCTCCTAGTCGGCTCCTCCACCATCTGCATGAGGAAGTTATCTTCAATGCGCTGGAGGAACCTCCTCGACTGCGGCTGGCTGGCTGAGTAGTCCTTCCAGCAAACACCAGGGAAGTTAAAATCCCCCACAACAACCAGGGCCTGTGATTGTGAGGCTGCTCTCAGCTGTCTGTAGAACAGCTTCCTGACGTTGATCTGGTGGCCTGTAATAGACACCCACAACAGTGTCTCCCCTGCCAGCCTGCCCCTTAATTCTCACCCATACACTCTCAACTTGCTCCTCATCTGTGCCCGGACAGTACTCAATACATTGTAGTTGCTCTCTCACATAAAGGGCAACTCCACCACCTCGCCTGGCTGTCCTGTCTTTCCTGAAGAGGACACAGCCATCCATGACCATGTTCCAGTCATGTGTGCTGTCCCACCATGTCTACGTAATTGCCACCAGATCATAATCTCCTGACCGAACACAGGTTTCTAGCTCCTTCTGCTTGTTCCCCATGCTGCGTGTATTGATGTACAAGCATTTCAGGGAGTGAGCTGAGCATACTGATTCCACCCTAGGGGGACGGGAGGCCTCCCAGTCCCCATCAATTCTAGAATGCTGCCCCACAGATGCAAGCCCACCTAGAATCTCATCCCCCTTCAAGTCTAGTTTAAAGCTCTCCAAATGAGTCCTGCTAATTCCTGACCCAGCATCCTTTTGCCTCTGCGGGATAAACCATTCCCACGCATCACTGTGTGGACTGGTGTCCTATAAATCCAGCCATTATCTTAGGCTGTTAGACTGGTTTTGCAGGGAAAGACAAGACAGCACAGTCTGGCTGTGAAAATAAAAACACTCACCCCAACTTACTATCACATATTTTTATGTATGAAGAGGGATCCCTTCAACTAGTTTCTCCAGCTGATAAATCTAAAGAATATATTAGCCTTCAAAAGAAATCACTGAATTGCTCTGCTTTAATTTATCAGTGCACCTAGAGTTGTTCAGATGACAAAAAGATCAAATTTAGGCTGGTTCCTCTCATGTACTATTACCAGTGCAATCCTCTCCAGGTCTTGGATCGCTGCCTAGATGTACTGATTAATTTTTTATTTCTGCCAGCCATTTCAGGACGAACTGTTTCTTTTTTCCTTGAAATAAATTTAACACTCCTCTCTCCACAATCCAACATGCTCATTTGGGCGTGCAAAGACAAGAAAAGGCATTGTGACTGCTGATGGTTCTGATGAGGACTTGAGGGTTGGAAAAAAAGATATTCAACACATCAGACTTTTCAACAGTGAGAAACCTATTGTGTGTTTTAAGACAGCAACTCTAAATCTGAAAAACAACAATCTTTAAAAAAATGTTTATGGTCCACCATATTATCTAAAATAATTTGATCTAGAATTACATAGTGACAGAAATAAATTTCTGCTCTGCTAAACATTTAGTTAATTACCTTCTCTTATTTGCTCACTCCTCCCCCACCCCCTTCCTCTTTAAGATCAGGAGTGTTCTGGGGAGCTTTAGGGACTGATACTCCAACTTGCCAGTAGAAACTATTTCCCAATGGACTGTGTAGAAGTCACTATGGAACAAATCCATTGAAAAGATGGGGCTGATACTTAAAAGCATTTATAAAATATTGTGTTTCCAGAAGGATACTGTCAGCACTTCCTTCACAGCTGTGTCCCTGTCTGAAATCAGAATTACTACATCAGATTATATTTATCACAAACATAAATAGTTTGTGCGCTTTTAGCTAAGTTATGCAGACACTAGTTGCCAACAACTGAGCCTCCTCACATCTTTCCCCCAGATTGTTTTTATTCAGAGGTAGCAGTTTTGGAGATGTAATTGTAAAATTTCCTTCAACAAGAACAAAACAAAACAACAACAACAAAATCAACCTGGCAACTAAAACAAACAAAATTCACAACCTGGAGCTGTCTGAGCTTTCTTTGGGCAAAATTTTATTAACATCACAGCTTTTCTTGCTCTTGGTCCTCTGCCTTCTTCACATTGTTATATGACCTGGAAAGAATGTTCTATTCATCTGAATCATTTTATGACTTATCTTCACCACGAAATTAACTTATAGGACTCTACAAAATGATACAAAAAAGATAAACATGGATTGTGGCTTTAGTTTTACATTAGATATACATTCTGTTATGTTGAAAAGCATCGTCTCTTCCTTTCACTTGTAACAATGGAATCACCTGCAACTTTCTATCTGGGTACACTGCAATTTACAGACTCTGTTCAGCCACAATCATCCTCTTTTTCAACATATCTACACTTCTGGAAGAAGCCACCTGCATTACCCTTTGCCTCTGCAATCTGCATTAAATTCCCCCATAAAGTGAAATAAATTTATTTATAAACTCTTAATAGCACTGTTATTTCTTATAATATCAGTCATTGAGCAAAATACTTTCCATTCATTCTGGTAAGCTCATGATTCAAGTTGTGGTGTCAAGATTCAAACTATGTAGACAGATCACCATTGTTACAGGTTGGATACCAAAAATTAATAAAATCAACTCCAAATGAAAAAATATCTATCAAGAAAAAAAGTTACCTTTTACACCTTGCTGTCCAGACATCGTCAGTGGTAAAGTATGAGTAGAGTGGATAATTTGTGATCCTACAGCCTTGTTCACCTGTTGTGGCTGATGGTATAGTTTTGGAGTATTGGCAGTCTGCACAGGGATCTGGCAAAGTTTACCAGTGTAATTAGGAGGGCACTGGCATTTATCTCTAGAACTGCACTGGCCTCCATTCATGCATGGAAGGTGGCAAATAACTGAAATGAAAACAGAAAGAAAAAACTTTATTAATGACTCTGGCTCTGGTATTATCTGACCACACATCACACACAAGTTGTAGAGGAAAGGAATAGGACTGGGGCCTTTTGTTCTTCCAGGACCTGAGGAACGACTGTCCATCTGACACGCGCTTTTGAGTGCCTTGTGGTAGAACCACTTCTCTTCCCCTCTTTGTGACCTCTGCCTGGTTTGCACCTTCCCCCCATGACAAACACAGCAAGCACATTCTTCCCTCAGAAATCCCAGCTATTTTATTTCATCATTCTATTAAGCAAGATGCTAAATTAATATGGTGCCTAGCTGCACCTCTTATTTAGTCAGCCTCCCACCTACACTTTCCTGGAAGACCAGGCAAAAACCTCACTGGAGAGTAGACAGCACTGGGGAGAAATTTTCCATTTTCACTGTAAGCATTAGCTGTTCTCTGGAAAAACAGGTCTTACTGAGTATCTGGACTTTTGCTTAACGTTTATCTTTCAGATAAAATAAGCCACCCACTCATGAAGATCATAAAAATATAGGGGAATTCTACTCAAATTATTTCAGAGACAAATGCCAAAGTATTAAAATATTTTAGCTTGAATATAAAGACAAGTGTAATTCCTTCTGTGCCAGCTAGTACTTGCATATATACAGCAATGGAAGTTATCAGATGAAATATGAAAAATGTCAATATTAAATGAAAAATATTTCTTAACTCAAAGATACAAACAGTAATAGGCATGGTTCAGCACTTTCTAAAAATATGATGTGAGACTTTACAATCAACCATAGTCTGGCTAAATTGTCAACATTTTCAAGAACTAACATGTAAAAACAACAGGAAAAATACTGTAAGCTTTGATTTAAGACAAAGGCTTTTTTTTCAGAAATCAGAATTTTTTTGAGAAATAGCATATAGAATCCATTTTTCAGCTTTAAGATAAGATTCTGACTGTAAAAATAAATAAATATAAATCTAGACTTCACAGTAATTATGGCATTTTGCCAAATTGGTATTGCTTGGTTTATACTGAATTACAATAAAAATGAGAAACTGTAGATAATGCAAGGTTACCAGGAACCTAGTGCTTATTATTCCAAGTGGTGTAGTCTCTGGACAACTGCAGCCTAGTGTATTATTAATAATACCATAAAACATTAGTATTGGAAAGGAACTTCTGTCTTGTGTGTCTCAAGAAGACAAAGTGGGACTTTCAGCAGCTCAAGGAGTTCCAACCCAGCTGAGTAATTCACTTGGCCCAGAATAAATGCTCAAGAAATGGTGCAATTCACCCAACCCATCACAGTGCACCCTCGCGTTGCATTGACAGGGTCTGGAACGGCAATGCATGATCACCAGATAGATCCACGCACAAACGTAAACAGCCAGAACTGGCTTTCTACTCTCTTCTGCAAATGTATATTTAATATTTTTCTCATCTTATCGCATATTTTCGCTTAATATAAACTGACTGAAAGTACTTCAAGCTGTAGTGCTGTGCTAAAAGGTCTACTTGGCTTCAGAAGGCTATCCACACCATTGCAGGCCTCACTTTTTGGGCACCAACGCTGTTGAGACTCCACCTGAGTGCCTAAAAGATGCCTTTACAGAATGGGTGTTATTTCAGGGCAAAATGAAGGATTTTTGACCCCAGCAGTAACTAAAGCATGACAGCTACCTCTGTCTCTCCGGTACCATTTCTCCCTGAGCAGCCACAAGTGAGCAGATTTACTGTAATGGTGACAACATACAAAGAATTCTAGGTACTTGTAAAGATCTGCCTGAGCAAGGTTGAAAGCTATGGTGGTTTTCCTGCAAAAGTAACACCGCACAATGAATTAGTGTAAAGTAGCATTAAGGGGACAGCAGTTTGGTGTTTGAAAGAAGTACAGTGAAACAAAGGCAACAGAAAGTCTCACTGATCAATTCCTTGAGTAGAAGAAGCCTGTCTCACAGATTTTCTTCCTGTCCCCTCCATACTCAAGGTGACAAGGCAACATGCAAAATCCAGCTTTTAAACAATATCAATATACTCAGTATTTCCACCAGAATACATTAATTTCTTCTGAGCTCCTGTTCCCATAAAGCAGTCAGGGTCTGGAAGGCCATGTCACCAGGTACCTCTGCATTATAGGGCGCTTTTCAGGCTCTCCTCTCCTGCAACAGCCCACTGGGTAATGAATGGGCATATGAAAAGCTTTGCTTTCAAGCAAACAAAAATTTGGGATAAAAATACTAGGAAGGAAGATACCAATGGAAAAGAGTTCATTCATGACAGAAAATAAAAAATTCCAAGCTGCTCATGCTATCATGTGGTATGAATCACTCAGGCAACTGATTTATATACAGATATATTGATTTACATCTCTTAAAGGTCTGGCCTAGTGTATGAGGAAGGAACGTTAAATAAGAATACATTAAACCTATTTAGAAGATATAAAATTCTGTAACAAAAAAAATATTCTGAAATATGCAATTTTGAGTTACACTCAGTCATGTAAAAAAAAAGAAAATAGGATGTGATCGCCAGTCTAAAACGAAAATTTAGTAATTTCAAATGGTAAATATTACAAGAAATTAAAAACAAAAAAAAAGAGGATGAAACACAGTGAAATAAAATACCTGGTAATACTTGATAATAGGTATAACAAACACACATACACACTAATTGTGATGTTTCCTAAAGCAGTTTATCGCCAGGAGAAAGGGCTACATTTGATTATGATACTGATGCTGGAAATCACAGGCACACAACTTCACCAGAGCTGGAATTACACACAGACCATTTGAGAAAAATGAGCTGAAGGGGGTGTAGGTTTATGGCATCCAAAAAGGCAGAGGAAGGAAACACTACTTTTCCTCACCAAGGCTCTGGGAATCTTAGGTTAACAAAGACCAAAGAGCCCTGGGGAAAGGTTCACTTAAGATAGGAACAGGATATAAAGCCAGAGTATGTTTGAACAGCTCAGCTTCTGATGGAAGTTTTTTGTTTTGTTTTGTCATTGAGGTTAAAGAACTTAAACAGAATGGCTGAACACTGCCAGAGGCATAGGGGACATTCCTGAGAAAAAACAGACCCACGCACTGAGACCATTAGAAGATGCTGGGTTTGCATGTATGTTCACAATTGGCATTCAGACAGACAGCAAACTGGAGCTTGATTCTCACTGGGCTGTTGCCATTGCTTCTGAAAAAAGAAAAAAAAAGGGAAATAAAAATATCTATTACAATGTGCAAACGTCTAGCTGCTCAGAGCTGATAAAAATGGGAAGCTAGATCTACATGAGATAACAAGAAATTTCAATTCACACATGGCTATCTTACAAACAAAATAAAGAAAGTATTAATGGGCCTAAGAAAGGCAACAAATTCTTCACTCAGATCTGTTGTAAGCCAAGTCTCTTATATGTCTCTTAAGGATCAGCCAACATAAAACTGAACAAATTTAATGATTTCTTAATATAAATTAACATCCATCCTTCAGAAATATAAAGACAAGTTTAAGGAATTACAAACATTAAAGTATTCTTGGGCAATTAATTAGTAATAACAAGCTTTGATTTCTCTGGCACCCAAAGGCCTTAATTGTCCCCAGCCTGGCACAGCTTGTTGCATATCACTGTTCCAAGTGAGCCAAGCAGAGAAGGTGCATCAAGATGTCCCCACAGGGAGTCTCTGAAAGGCTGGATGCACAGAAGAAGGACAACATTTGCAGCATGAATCCTGATAAAGCTTCCATAGCTATGGCTTGGAAACACAAGAAAAGGGCATGAAATCATCAACAAAGCAGCTACGAAACCACTGGTATACAGTTTGTCCATGTTAATTACATCATCTATTTTGTTTTCAAGATACTCAAACAACCTCGAACAGCTCCACATAAACTAATTTAATCAAGTCCAAATGTTTTAATTTAATCAAAATAACATGTAACAAAACAAATTCCAAGCACCTAAATCCTCATAATCCTTAAAAAACAGCCCACGCTTAACCCAAACAAGCCCTTCGGACTGATGGAAACTCCCTTCCTGTAACTAGTGTTGAAGAAAACGAAGATGGGTTTTGAGATGTTCCTCATCTAACTCTCAAAATTCCTTTTCTTTTACATCTCAGGAAACATGCCAGTTTCTTTTCTCCCTTTCCCTCATCACTCTGCCTTTTCTGCTTACATGCTACCAACTATTCAATTGTAAGCACTTTTCAATTATATTACCTAGCTCTCCAAGGAAAACCTTAAACTGCTCATTAGATTACAGTATTTCCACTGGATGCATCATGAATCAGCACATTAATTTTGTCTCTGAGTACTACGCAGTTATCCAGCATTACTGCATGCCACAGTTGTTTGGTCATCTTTCCTCCATGCTGTTACTAAACATGCAGAAGGCACAGGGACCAGCATGCAGTTCTAACAAACACAATTCTTCTCTAAGAAGAAGAAATGAATGTTCACTGAGAGGAAACACAGCCACATCCAACACCTCTGTAACAGAGTGTCTTTTAACATCATACATTTTAGGCAAAAGTTGAGACCTGGAAGTGCTATACATAGATCCGCACAATTGCTCCAAACTTATTTCTACTTTTAAATTGCAAAAACTCTAACAGTAACATACAAAAGGCACAGAGGCATGAGTTACAGTAATGATGCTATTCTTCAGTTTAGACTCTTCCCTATTCTTCTATTATTTTTATAAATCCTACACGTCATTCTCGGTGTTTCTAACTATTTAATCATAGATGGTTTTCTCTTCAGATTCCTGGTCAAAATTCAGACTTTTTATGTAAACAAATTGCAAGTTAAGTGACCTATTTATTTGTTTTAAAGTAAGATTAAGATAATATTGATATTAAAAACTTGTGCTTTGGGAAGCAGATAGAGCAAAGAAGCTTCAAGTGCCCTTGATTTAATAGTATAACACCTCTACATTTAGCTCTGAATCTATCCTAATGTTTGTATTTTGACAGCTTTTAGGAGAAATGTTCTATTGCAACAACCAACCACAATTTTTTAAAAGTAAATCTGATGGCAAGACCTCCAGCAGCAGATAAAAAAATTGCTCTTTTCTGCTCACCACTGGCACCAAGAAAATGATGACCGGCTCATGTGAAGGACCTGGTTACCACCCACAAACCCCTTATTCCGTACCACTACTGTTCACTGATCCAGACAATGAGGACAGCACCAGATTTGGTTGGAGACAAAAGCAATCCTGCAGCAATGGCTCCTCTCTGCTACTGCCAAGAGTGCAGGCAGGGCCTGTGACAAATGGCAGTATGGTGTGTGGGGTGAGCCTCCCCATAACAGCACTCTTCAATGAATTCTCTACTACTCAAGAAACAGGGAAAAATGTTTTGAGGATATCCTTTGGCTTCCTTTGTTGAATGTAATCTTGTATATAAACAACAGCTTAAGCATAAAGCAAGAACTCAGGTAGACTAACACCCTGTAATATGCATAGTAACATGCAATTATACTTTGAAACAGTTTGTAAAAGTGAGAGTGTTGCTGGAAAATCAGTGCGGGAAAGGTGGGTAGAACTGCAGTGTATACTTTCTCATTTGGGTACACTAAAAAAATACAAAGTAAAAAATAAAATGAGAGAACTGTCATACAGAAATCTCTCTAATAAACAGTTTCATTTGCTTTATTACTAGTTTAAGTAGTTTTAAATTATCTTGCACAAATATAGATTCCCCCCAAATGGCATAAATTTAAACCTGCAACTGTTTTACAACAAATAATTGCAAATTAATTAGAATGACAGACAGTAAAACAGTATAGGTAAGGAACATACTTCAAAGAACATCTTGACTTCAAAGTACATTTTCTTATTAGTGGAGGCTGTTTTTATCCAACTTGATGAATACTATTTATGAGTAGGAACATCAAAATCTAGTTTGTTTATATACTCCCAGGATTTTGTTTCTCCTTATTCTGTGCTTCTATAGTTACAACTTTCAGCAACACAATATATTGAAAGCTGTTATGCACATTCCTTTGCAAAGGAACTCCCAAGTCTTAATCTCATGAAAAAACACAGTAGTCACCTCAGTGGTTGCATTAAGATTCACATATATATAGTGAAAAAGAAACGAAACAATTTAAAATGTTCAGAAGTGGAAAAAGAGCTACTTTATGCCATTCAAGGTGACATGCTCCATTATGCCAGACTTCTGACATAAAGCGATACAGAAGAACTATATCAAATGTGGTCTCTTACACTGTCACCTTCACAGTGCTTATGACATGTAATTATTATAACAAGATTCTTATCAAACAAGTTTTTACTCTGACTGTTGTAACATATTAATAGATACTATGTCTGAATGTGATACTGAAGGCACTTCATATGTTTCCTCTGGAAAGAAATAAGATCTGCAACACTGCAGGGAAAATTTCCAAACAGGAACCTCGCTCAAACCTAATGGTACGATAAGAAAAAACATGCAGCTACTAAACTGGGTTCTCGGCTATTGCGAATTAACATGGTTACTGACTTCATTAGGATTTGTCTTATATTTTTAAAGTGTTATTGCCAAGGAATCTTTAACAAAATAATGCACCCCTACTCGGGAATGGGATAAGTACTGCTGTTTATCCAGACAAGGAAATCAAATTATTGCCAAAATAAACCAGAGTTATTCCTGTCTGGATCATACATGTTGTGGGGGGTTTTTTCTTGTTTGGTTTTGTTTTGGTTTTGTGGGGGTTTGTTTGTTTGGTTTGATTTGTTGGGGGAGGAGGGGAAACTCAAAGAAAATCAAGAGCCACAAAGAAGAATCCTGAAACAAATTTAACATTTCTTAAATACAAACAATCTTTTCTGCATATAAGTGTTGTTTTCTGTAGGTAAAATTATTTTATTACATTAGCACTGTTAAAATTCTTTTTTTTAAAAACACCCCTACAACACTAGGGATAAACGCAGAATGATGACATTTCTTGAGAACTATATACAATCATTACTAATATCTCCGCCTCCCACAAAACAATATTAATATTAATCTGGATTGCAGGGGTCATTTTGTTGGTTTGTGGTTGAGTGCACATGACATTTCAAAACTGTTAACATTAAAGATCTAAGGAAATACCTGAGTCCAATGATGAACTCAACTAATAGGGAATTCTTGAGCAAGAGAATGAATCGCATTCAAATAACAACAGCTTTTGCTCTAACCCAACTGCAACTACATCTGACTGTCAAGATGATGAAAGCAGCAGGTTGCCTCTAAAAATGCCAGTGTAAGGAGATCTGTCTCCGCACCTCATACAGATGTACTTCTTACAGATGCCTTTTATATAAAACTTCTTTATCCAGAAACTACATGAGTCCTTGAATGCATTTTTTTTTCTTCCCGCAAAGAACATCCTAAACGTTATGAGAACATGGAGCTTTTTAAAAATGGACTGCTTTAGGGAGAGGATAAACTGTCCTAGAAATGCATCCCTCATTGTATCATATTATGACAGAACAGACAAAATATTCATATTTCAGTGTGAGGAATCCAAGCAGAACAATAACGGGGAAAAGGAGTTTTAGCCTCCATACCCCGCTGGTGGTATAACACAGTATTTGTTTGCCAATTTCAAGAACACTTGTAAAAACGGTTTGCCTGCGCCCTTTCTGAGATGGACTAAATGTCACCAGAAGACTACTTAGACATGTCTTAGACTGTGAAACTGATATATATTTTGAAATCTAGTTTTTGTTGATCTAACAAGGACCTACAGTTTTGAAGAGGAGAAAAGAACATTGTATCCTTCTCACAAAGTATAACATTTCATCCTTTCAGCCCCTTTATTAAGATCACGATCTTAAATGTAACAGCTTTCATACCAGATGGTACCTACATCTACTTTGAAACCACCTCCATCCAGTATTTCTAGCTACTAACAATCCAGAAAAATCAATCAGCTATTTCTGTATGATGCATGTAAGCTGGACTGTTTCCACACACAAAGCAAACAGTTATTGAATCCTTTTGCTTTTATTTTATCAGCATTAATAATTTTATAAATGTATCTGTCATATGTTCTTTCCCATACCATTACTGAGCTGGGTCTCATGTAATATTAAATGTCTACCCTGGAATATTTTTCTGTAAATTCTTTAGCTATCCTTACCAACTTTCTACATCAAATAAAATTTATCACTATTTTCCCCCTTCCACTTGTCATCATTGATCCCCCGGGTCCCACGCATCATTACAAAATCAGGTTGGTGTCTTCCTTTTTCCTTGCTGAATCATGTCTGGACACTTCCAAAAGTAACTCCAACAATTTCATGCTTTTCCATATCTTTTTTCCTCCTAATCAAGTCTACTTCTGATTTTAACTTGTAAAAGAATCCTTACTGAACAAAATTCATACACAAAAATTAGAGAAAAATGCAGGTAGCTTTGAGGATTGCAATCAAAGCACTGTTCTTCAAAGCTGAGAATCAGTGAACAGAAGGGCAAGTAGTACTATTCACTAAAGCCATCTGGACAGACCTGACTTTATACTTTAAAATATGCCGCCAAGAATCCTGGGGAATCGTTCTTATTCTCGAAGGATTCTTCCTCTCAAAAGGAAAAAAAATCCAAATCCCAAACAGCCTTCTCTTTCTGTCACTCTCCCTACTCCATGAAATGCCAGAGTGCACTTAATAAAAAAAAAAAAAGACATTGCACTAAGGAAGCTCAAGAGCTGTCATCATGCCTATGGCTATTTGACAATCTATCAATTCAGTTATTTTTAAGTTGCTGCACATTTGCATATGTGAAGAAATACCTTACAGTTATACTATGTGTCTGTTGTAGCTGTAACCATTTTCTGGCTTCAGACATATCATTTTACAAAGTCTTTCTACACTTTTTCATAGACAAATACGCATTTTCTTTGCACTACACACATTGACAACATAGTTCCAAAACCAGGAAATACAGAGGGTGTTTTTTGTTTGGTTGCTAGGTTTTGGGGGGGTTTTTTGTTTATTTGTGGTTGTTTTTTTTTTTTAATTCTATTACAGATCTAGAATAATACATTTAAAATAACCAGAAAGGAAACACTAAAACTGCAAGTCCTGCTAGAATGCAGTCTAGCTATTCCCTTAATGTTTTCACTGTTCTCACAATTTTGGAAGACATATCTTTTAAAATGAAACTGTACTTCACTAGTTCTTCTCAAACCCTCCTCTATGTACCACTATCAGCACGAAGCTTTAATGAATTGTGTAATACCTTAAAGCCTAATTGAAGGAATGTCTGTGACGCTACTCAATGCAGCACTACATGGTAAATTACCAAGGAAGGCAAGTAGAAAAGAGCATCATAAAATAAGATCACCCATATCTTCAGGCATTTTACATTTTGTATCTCCCAACAGCAAGCTTTCCATTAAAAATTCATTCTCTAAGTCAACATTAAGTACAGGCTCAGTTTCTGGGATTATCATTATCTTCACAATTAATTGAGCTTTCTGTGAGCTGCTGAAAGGCTGTCTAGTGATTAGCATCACTAATGGTACTGTGAACTGACTGTAAATCAGTTGCAGTAAGTGTAACAAATTAGGTGTACACTAGAAAAGAACTGTTTACTTATGAAAAGGGGGGAGGGATTGCTGTCTTCACTGGGGACAGAAAGCTGTGAGCTCTCATCCAAGGAAAAACAGAGTCAAGTAGGTTTTGCCTTAGTTCTCTGGGTCTGTAATAGAGTGAGTTGAACAAATTTCTGAATCTCCACTGCCTGTAATCTAAGTATCAACATGCACACCATACATAGATGCTGACATATAAGCAGTCTCCGACTACATGCCTGTCCCACTCTGTTTTTCATTACAAAAGCATATCAATAATGAGGCATCTGCCATTCTTTAATAGAGGCTACATTGTCAACTATGGAGATCCTGATACTGAAAAGTGGGAAGCAGGTTCAGATCGTAAAGGACAAGGCTGCAATAGATAATAGAGAAATATACATCTGTCGAGAGAGCATAATGATCAGCAAGAAATCCAGAATGAACATGCACAAGATAATTTGACCGTACTACTTGTATGTCTTCCTCAGTTTTAAATACAGTACTTCACCACACCTCAGGAAGAAAATTTGGATGTTGACGACTTGAAGACACAAAGTCAACCAGGTGACATCTGATATGCCCCCAGGTGTTTCACCCGTCCCTCAATGTGGGTCGAAAGGGCAATGGGAGTCTCAAAGGACCTGAACCACACCCTTCCAAACTCATGTGATAAGCCAGCTATCCTCAGAAATGTCAATTGCAACTAAAGGTCTGTGTGTAGGTGACTGAAATGAGCATCATCTAACCAACAGCTGTCATGGAACTACCACATTGTTACAGTGTGGAAAGAATGGGATGGCTGAAAAACAGTATTAGAATATTCAAATGCTATCAGAAAAATAAAAGGCATGAATAGCCTAAAGCTGTTGTGACTCAACATAAAAATAGTATAGCAAAAACTACGGTAGTTGAGAAATTTCGGCTCAATAACGGACATGATTCTCACACTGGCTCTTCACTAAATCTGCTTCTTATATTCATAGTATCTGAGACTATTCAGACACTATTTTTAGAGGCAAGGGGATAGACAGAGTGTTAAGAGATGACTCACTCCCACCTTCATCATATTTGGTGAATCTTCTGATTTTATTAGAGGTGTTCCTAATATATTGATTGTAACACAAGAGTTAGGTCTGCAATTAGTATACTAAGGAAAAAAAACCAAACACCACTAGTTGCTGTTTATCAGGAATTAATGCATTACAAATGGCCCCTCTCAGACCTTTGATAATGATACTAATACATAGAGAAAAGCTACTCCAGGCATTTCTTCAGACTTGTACAATGTGCTGATATTAATTTTCCTCTTTGTGCAAGACATATGCAACTGAAATAAAGTCTCTAGGGAAGGCTGGGTCTGCAAGTGTAGCAACTTAGAAACAGTTCTTTAAGAAGATAATTCTTAAAAAAATTCCTGCAGAATACAAACCAGATTTCAAAATAAGATGTTGTATAAAGACTTTATACGTATCATTTTAAGCAGTCCTGAATAATTTATTGCCACTGTCAAAGTGGTAACACTGAAATCAAGGTGGCCAGCATCTGATGAAAACTACCCTTCCTGTGTTCCCAGTGCTTTTAAGACTCCTACTCCTCTGTATAGCATGCATGTGCCTGAGGAAGCACAATACTAACATGTATTAGTTAGTGCTGTGATGTATCTGTTTTCAACAGACGGAACAGGAATTCAACAGGACAGATAACAATGAACAAGCATCTTTATTGCTACAGAATCCTTCCCAGCTGTATTCTTCCCTTCTAGTGTCAGCTGAGCAGCATTACCCACATTTAAGAACTACAAAAGTAACAAGTGACTTGACCACAATGACACTAAGCTGTTATTCACGCACTGTTACAAACCAATGAAGCCACTAGACAGTTCCTCTGCTCTGACACCATTCTTCTATTAGGCTGTTTCCGAAAAACATGCTGGATTCTTCCATCAAGTAAAAAAGTAATAATACCCAGTAATACTGGGCAGAGAAAAGAGCTGCTCTTAGACATTAAACTACTTGGTTAACATCATACGAAGTGGCAAAATGTCCTAAGAAACATTTAAGTGATTGGTCACAGCTGTGTTATGCAAAGGCTCTAAAGACCACAGAAACAGCAAAGCTGACACTGGCCAGGGACATCAGCATCCTCACCATTTCTGCCAACGGAATAATAGATACTTAAGCTCAGCTTCATCCCATTTAACCTTTTGTGCCTTCTTGAACTAGGTTAGGACTGTTATTAGCTGAGGTTTCCCAGTCTGTCAGTGAAGAGAGGCTCACCCAGAGGGCCACTCAGCCCACCCACAGGCCAACCTGCCACAGGTGTCTCTCTTCACTGATTCCTAGGATCCTACTCGGGCACCTCAGTAAGATTTGGTGAGTGGGATGAGCCCTCCAAGTTTTGATCCAAAGGGTCTGTGAACACCTATCCACTGCATCCCATACCACAGACATCCCTCCAATAGAAAAATTATGTTTAGAATAGAAAAAGAAAAGCCACTAAAATCCATTACTTGCAAACATCGTGAGACTGCTCTCTGATTACTGTAGCATTACCACAGTGCTCATTTTTGTGTGAAAAGAATTTACAAGAAGAATAAAGTAGGAAAAGATTCTATCAAGTGGACACCTATTAACATACGAAGTATAGCTTATAATCCAGACCTTCCTGGACTAGTTAAAAACCATGAAAACCATGAGCTATCTAAGATTTTCTGGCACTGGCTACATCACAAGAAATTGGAAAGTTTTCTAGGGAGTTGACCTCAAGGAGATGACACAATATGAGAATATTGGGAAGGATATTATTCAGAGTTTGAGTAATAAATTAGGTCATTGGAGACCTGTGAAAAGCAAGAGACTCAAATCTTGAAGTTCTCTAGGACGAAAGGAACAGAGTCAGTGCTAATGAGTAGGAAGGATAAAGGTTACTCTGCAAAGAATGCACAGTTGGAAATCCATTTAAAACCACATATATTCAACACTTCTCATTGTGGTTCCTTTAACAACACAAAATAGCTGTATAAATTGTTGCACAAGCTGTGTAAACTTAAAATACAGTCAGTGCTCTGACTGGTGATGTCCAGTCCCAAGCAATTAAACCCTGCACCCAGCTCCCCTGAGCTGTATACAATGTCACTGACAAACTTCACGCTCCAGTGAGGTACCTGACCCTGCATGCCAAATGTGTGCAAGTACAAAAACATCCCTTTGCACCCCTTGTCACAACTGACATTCTATTAATTTCCGATAAAATTGAAAAAAAAGATGTTCTAGCACCAACTTACAAAACATCTATTTAAACAGACTGAATTTAATATAATCAAACTGTGAGACATGATGGACACATACTAACTGCAAAAAGGTAATATTACAGCTTATGTTATGAAGCTGGTCACCTTTGGCCCCTGTACCAGCAGTCTCCAAAGCAGGGTGTGTTCACCCCAAGCAATGTGCAAGACAATCTACTGGGATGCTGGAAAGAAGTAAGTTTTGTCAAAATAGAGTATACTTCCTCTTTATTACAGCCATTTTTTATCTATTTTAAAATGTACGTATATATGATATGTACAGTAGTATGCGTATATAATTCATAAATATATATACATACATATATAGGTATATATGCTCAAAATTTTTTTATGGATAGGGATGTGCAATAGGACCACCGTCCTATACAATCTGTGAACAGAACCTGTCCCTCTCAGGGGAAGTCAGAGAACTTGTGTTCTTAAATTATGACATGACAAGTTGCTGAAAGTTCCCCTAAACTTGAAGTATCTGAATAATATAAAATATAAAAATCTGACTTCATAGCTCAGCTTATCAGCTTGAAACTAAACTAAAAATACAACCAACATGACAAAATAACAAAGTATTTGGCTGAATAAAGCACAGATGAAAAATACTCTCTCTGTGACTGGGTTTCTTAAAACTCAAAACCCTTCCTCTACAAGCAGCAAATACCCAGTTTTCCTTCTATTCATTAACTTGCATCCCTGAAGACTTTTACGTAAGAGATTTGAAGAAAAAAAAAAAAGTTTAAAATTCCCATGGTGTTCAGCTTGTTTCACATCTGTAAATCCCTGGTTGAAAGTTCAGTTTCCTTTTAACAGTTCAGATTTTTTATGGACACATGGAAAACGCAAATAACTTAAAAGTGTGCATAATGAAAATAAAGTTATTGTTAAAAAAAATAAAAATAAATCCAGAAATCTCAGTGCCTCTACACTACAAAACAGGCCTCTCAATTACTGCGATACTCAAGTCTCAGATCTACTTATAGGTGCAATGGATAGGTGAAAGTCACACAGCCTCCACTGTGCAGACAGCAGTATTATCTGGAGCAGAATAAACAAAACCAGATTATAGGGTAGAGAGGCTGAACGGGGAAAGACTGAGAGCAGCAGAGCAGTGATAGCTGCTTGCTTCCTTCTGATTGTGTCACATCCGAATGGGCATACTAAATATAAACCAATTTGCTAAGAAATCTATCCATGATAAATGCCGTATTTTAACCAGTAAAGAAATTTGTCAGACTCTTCTGTGCTTACAGAATTCAAAGGCAACTTTCTTCTATTTTAAGTGAAAACTGGCATATACTTGATCTTCAGTGAGGTACGTGCAAAGACATTTAGTTTAGCAATAACAAAATTATAGCTGTAAAAGGTAGTGTGTTTATTTGAATATGCAACAATGTAATCATTCAAATAAATGCACTCTTAGTTCTCTTTTTACAGTACTCCAGGTCAGATGTACAGAAAATAATCCCCAGAAATTAAAACCATATACAGCAAAATAAAGCATTATGCATGTTAACTTTGTGTTCTGTTTTGCTTCAATGTTGAGGGAAACATATTCCATGTGTTTTTGAATGGCTGCAGGTGTGGATTTTGTACCATTTCCATTTGTGGTTTTTCCTATGACGGCACATCCAAAAACTGTGTTCTCTGTAATATACAGTTTGTTGAGTGCTTTGAGAGCAGATGGACTTTTGCGTCGCAGTGATGGTCTGAAGTCCTTAAGGAGAGCAAGGGAGTGGAAATGAGTTGCTAACAGGCTTGTGTAAGTTCAACCTCATGAAAATCATCTGGCTGAACAACATATTTTCTTTAAATTAGCACCTGACCTCTGTTAGAATCAGAGGAAAAGAGGTCAAATTTGAATAATTATTTTAAGATTATGAAGAAACAGATCACAGATGCTGTAAGTTGTATGGTAGAAACCAGAAGTATTTGTTGAGGACAAGTACTGCTAAATTCATGGTGGAGAGAAAGCATTCCTTCTGAACAGATGTGGATACCAACAACAAAATCCTTAAGATACAATTTTTCTTTATAACTTGAGTATAGCTGGCCAATAATTGAAAATGCATTAAAATCCCGAGTGCTTCTCAGACTACAGAACAGTACATTTACATGATAGGGTAGAACTTTAGGCCACTAGTGGTTCAGATTAGGAAAGCCTACACTATACTACCTGGATTAGAAGTATTATAAATGAATTCATTCTCCTGTCTGCTCAAATTTACTTTCTAGAACAAAGGGAGAATGGAATAAAGGAGTATCTGTTAAATTGATGCTCATGACAGGTGGATCCTCCCAAATTGTTTTGCATCGGCTCTTCAGGCTGGGAAATACCTTTTTCCTAGTATCTTCTATAAGGCAGAGAATGTAAACAATTAATAAAATAGTTCCATCATTATTTGTGGTTCTTTCTATTTTAGTCACTTAGTCCAGTGTCTGAGGAAAAATACTTGGCCTTCCTTCTGCTACAGCTGTCACAATGCTGCTGCATGAATAAATATTTCAAGCATGGCCATCATTTATACAGATTAAATTTCAAATTATGAGCTAAAGCAGCGAATAAACTCCAATGTCCTGATCCTTTTTTTTTCCCCGAGACACACAGACTCTGACAGACTGACCAACTTCCCTGATGACTGTTGCAGTAGGCTTACCAAGTTAAGCTTTTAAACAAGTTTTTTGAGAATTCTGAAATTTTCAAGTGTCTGCCAGTGTCTGTTAAAAGAAAAAAAAAATATTTCATCTGGCAGCAAAGAGAGCATAAAACAATAAAGCTTGACAAGGCAGAAATGATAATTACTGCAGGAGCAGTAGAAACAAAACTTTTACCAAATAAGGCTACAAGGTACCCACTACAGAGACAGTGAAAAGAATACACTGATAATACTGGGGGAACAGCAAGGTTCTTACATCATAGCTGCTTCAGAAAAGCATGATACTATGGCAAGTTCAAGTGCAAAAAACCAAGGATATCTCAAAGTAACACTTTACTCTTACCCACAGAGAATACACTACTAAAACCAGGCTATGAATTATTGCATGCTGTTCTTGAGCTAAGCTGTTATTCTAGAAATAAGCTCCTCATCAATTAGGATGTCTGAGGGAACACAAGTTGAAAACCAAAGCATTAAAAATTATAATCAATTATTCTCAGTTATATTACCAAAAGGAATTAAAAATCCCTGCATGACATTTGTTATCAATTATTTTAAATCCCCTGTTTGAGAAACTACATATACATCTGCGGCACAAGTTACACGGATGAGACACTATGCATCATCTAGCCAGGCTGACACCATTCATCTAGTAGTAAACACCACTTCATAACAGAGAAGATGTTGCCATTCTAGCAACTGTTATTAAACCCAGTACAACAACAATAAAAGAATAAAATACAGTGAGCAGAAAACTGAACAGTGCACACCTCACGCCAGAAGAGTCTGTAAATTCTCACAAATCTACACAAATGCTTTTACAAACTGTTGGTCTTTAAGCCTGCCTTCCCTGGCACACAAGCCCTCATATGTCATCAAATTTGCCCTCCAATATTATTTACAGTAAATGTCCTTTCACACCAAACAGTATTGATAAATCTTCCTCAAATATCATTATCTTTTAGTACCTCTTAAACATAATAAGTATGTGTAGTATGTATCATACGGAGCAAAGAAACAACAACTTTTTTACATAACAAACAGCAGAAAGAAAGTCCCATTTGTTACTCCTAGATTTCCTGTCATACAAAAAAACAATAAAAACGTGCTGGCTTGCTTTTAGTTCTTTGCCATTTTTAACCAACACAATTCTTCGATAATACCAGAAGTGCTTTAATAAAAAGCAATGTTAACTTCTACAGCATTGATAGAAATTCATGATTGTGTATATCTGAATAAAATTCAGAAATTCTATCAATTTTTTTTGTTAAATAAAGTATTTACATTTTCACAGTTCTAAATAAGTATGCTCTCCAGACTCTTTGCTGGATAGGAAATTCTGTTAGAATAAGAATTGCATAGCATGTCTTTTTAATAAATTTCAGGAAATTCTGTTAGAATAATAATTGCATAGCATGTCTTTTTAATAAATTTCCTTTGAATAACCTATTGTTTTAAGATGTACTGGTCAAATTTCCTTTTATTACTTTCAACAGAAGACCAAATAAAATTTGAGCAAAATGTTTATGGTGCTTCTTGGAAGTTTCTGTCTATACATAATTGGGAACTTCTGGTCAACCTCAATTATCCAAAAGCATTTGTACAGTGTCAACACAGTAAACCAGGAGAATTTGTTGATAGAAAATTCCAATAGGGGAAGTGCCAAAATTCAATAGGCAATATAATTCAAGCATTATTGCAACAGGGTACAAGAATGCAGTTCACTGTGATCCATGCTGAAAGCTTTAAAATTTATTATTAAATAAATGTATCTGGTCCTTCAAAATAGGAAAGACCAGATATATTTTCACTTTGGACACTATTTTGCCAAATGACGTCTGGTAGATCCTCTTTAACATTTCATAGATGAAAGGAGGATGGATAAACACCATCTCATTCTCTTCTAGTGTCACAAGGAAAATTGGCTCGCATGGACTGCAGGCCACAACATGCACATCTGGCACCTTTCTCAGCATCAAGAATTCCCTACAAAGACCAGCGAAGCTGTAAGAGAAACACACTAACTTTCACTCAAATTCAATGAAACAAGAAATAAAGGGTTCCTGAAAATCTGCCCTTCTTCTGAGAGAAAACACACAACCAAATATTCCCTCATCCCCATTAATGGCCTAAGTAAATGATGGTTGCGCACAGCAAAAGGAGGAAGGACAATTGCCCAGGTTATATGAAGAGGGATCATAAGAAAAGGGGAAGGGAATGTTAAAAGAAGAGATAGTGATGAGCATTAAAGAGTGACATAAAAGGGAGCAGCAGATCAATAATACTATCACCACCTCTGCCACAATCGTCTCCTATGGTCTTGGGAAAGAAAAAAATCTTTAACTCTCCCTGGTCTCCATCTGCAGAATGCTGCTATTTTGCTGTTTGACACAGATACTGCCATGTGCTCAGACAAAATTTCTAAAGAAAGATACACACTCCCACTGAATAGCACGCTACTCTATCTTCTCATTTATAACAGTTTGAATGAACCGCTTTAAATGAGATGCGGGGCTGGCAATGGACAGTGAATATAAACCTAAGTATTAAATGACCGCTTCCTTTACTAAGTTCTGTCATTCCTGTGTAATGAATGAAATGGGGATCCTGTGGAAAATAAATAAAAAAAAAAAGTAAAGCTATAATTAAATACATATGTATAAGTGGGGGGAAAAAAATGAGGAGCATGAAGAACATTAATTTGGGCATTTCCTAATTCTTTACTGTTTCATTTTACAGTTACAAATTAGTCGCTGTCCTCCCACTTCTCACAGAGAAAATTTCTTTCAAAAATAGGTATTTTGGAATGTCAAATAATTTTGAGGGGAAATAGGACACATCACCAAGTAGCTTCAATGGTGAATGAGACAGAAACCTCCTATGTTATCCTATATGCATCCTTTTCTATGCACATATATCGACCCTGTTTTACAAGCCTCTGTAGGTATATCAGGACTGAAAAACCATACAAGCTGCACATGTATTAGCCCAATAGAATAATGAGAATCATCTATTCAGCAAAAATTCCCACTCAGATTAAATGCTTTCCTTCTCCAAGCCAATGAAATATTAGAGGCTGGTTAGTTTAATTGTGCAACATATCCCATTCACAAAGTGAAACTACAACACCCCCCCCCCCCCAAGTTTCACTGAAGCAGACCAGCAATCAAAGAGATCCTTCCTTTTAAATACCAAGCTTTCACCACCTTTAACTGAAATACTAGAGCTCTTCACGAGAACAGCCAAAATCTCAGCTACCTGAAAAGCTACATTTCCTCCAATCTGTTTCTCGTTGTGGGTTTTTGTTTTTAATGGCTTATTCATATCTTATAAAATTTTCAGGAAACAGGATTTGTTCCTTGCCTGGACTCACTGGTACCAAGTTTCAGCTGAAACGACAAACTGAGCAAATTTTAAGAATCTGAAATAACCCATGGAAAAACTTGAGTAGCTTTAGTACAGGCACCACAACTTTATCTCTCTGAAAATAAAAAGCATTTACAAAGTTCAGCACAAAGTTTAGAACATAAACACAAAATTTTACTCTGGTTCTTTAATAGAAATAATGGATTCTTAATAACAAAGCAAAGTGATGGGTAACTGCAACCTGTCATTAGAGAATCTAAATTCCATCTTGTGTATTAGAATGCTGCTTCTGCTACAGAACGCGTTTAGATTCAACAACCTAAAGCAGTTTCCTAATTTCCCCACTTATAGTAGGTATCTATTATTAGTAATAGTAGGTAGTTCTCCAAATAGGGCATGTGAATTTAACTTTTCTGGTTTTAAGGAAGAACAAATACTTAAAAAAACATACTGAAAAAGAGCTGTTCATTGCTTTAAGTATGTACTTTCTGACACAACGTTCTCTTTCATGGTTGCGCTTTTAAAATGTCAAATCATCAGAACAGGAATTTCCATGCATTCTGGATAAACAGTAAGGAAACAAGTTTAGAACAAGGACTTAAAAGCAAAACACGTAAGTAAAACATAATGCAGATGTTAAAAATATAACAAAAATAAATGATCTCAGAAGACCCAAATTATTTCTGCTTCATGTATCAGGAGACATCTCTATCAGCACAAGCCTAAGCTAACAAGAGGCACCAGAGAACAGACAAAAATGTTTCATATTTTTTTTTTAAACATTATTTCAGCATATATTTTAAACCCCAATTCAAAAGCTCCTGATCAGTGAAAACTCAGTCTACAGGTGTAGAATGTCTCCTCTCTGGTTATTATGAAGTTCACTCACTACTTTTAACTGGAGAGCCACAGTTCAGACCTCTTTCTTATTCCTTTTCTGTAAAAACGACTATACTTAGAGCTGCGGCAAATGCTTTTGTAACAGGGAAGATAGATAGCTACAGGCAGGTTAAAAATCCCTATACATGTGTAGCAACTTGTTTTTATACATTTTTAAACATAACGCTCCCCTATCTTTCCATCAAATACTATTACAGGCTGCTTTTGTTGAATATTTCCAGCAGCCTGTTGTACACAGCACATCAGGAGCTGCATGGACTGTAGCCAGGAAGGAAGGTGTGGAACACGTCTTCACAGGTCCATTTCCACTCTCCAAGTTTTCAAGTATTTGAGAGAAGGTCGTGTTACAGCACAGATTTACATAGCAGACAAATTACATGACTGCTTGCTCTCAGCATTTCATAATTTCAATACAAAATTAGGTCAAAGGAAATGGGGAAAGAATAACCCTATCCTTCCACAGCAGTCAGAAAATCAAGCAAAAAACTTATCTACGGTTCTTGCCAAAACATTGGTAAAAATCTGTATTGAAAGTAAACACAAGTTTAAAGCATTTGATCTACCATCCTCGACAAAATCCTTTTCTTTTTTAAAATCTCAGAACAACCATTAAAAAACCCCAAAAAAGTGCTGTATTGCTTTTTCAAAAACACTGGTTTTACAATCATTAGCCCAAAACAGATATATATTTTTAGAAACATGCATATTATCAAGGAATATGTTATTAATTTCAAGGGCTTGGACTCAGTCTGATCGTCTAGTAAGAGCGTTAAGAGAGGGAACTGCTCTTTGTAGTGTCTGTCTGGGTGAAAAGGAGAATAATTTGGAATAGCTTTTCCCCCTTGTCAGAGCCTGAAATATAGTGTACTTTACAAAGGGCAATATTAGCCAGCCTCAGCACTGCCTGACATTATGTTTATACTAGACGGAGGCTAAAATTACAGTGTTCGTATCTGGCATTTTTTGAGTACAAATTGGCAAAATAATTAATTTTAAAAGGTTTTTTTAGAAAACAATACTACGATCTTTTCAGGGTAACATAAAATACTTTCCAAGAGCACTTAAGGATATCATAATGTGAAACAACAAATTTAGAAGTGTTCAGGTACGCATCCATATATGTGTATTGCTCTTAGATTACACAACTAATACAGTACAGTTAAAATATGCTAATCATTACCCTAGATGGCTTTCAGGATTTGTTTTGCCACAGTCGAGCAGTTGTAGGGTTTAGACTGGCATACTGCTGATACTTATTGAGCAAGCAGAAAGAATAAACATTACAGAGAAATGACTGGCTTCAATAACTTCAATTAGACTTAACATTATTTCAGTTTCTAAAAATGACAAATAAGAAATCTGATTTGCTCTCAGCAGCAAGAAGAAGTTTTAAAGCTAATGTGTTTTTAAAAAGGATTGTAGTTTTAAGGAACTCCTGAATAATTTTTTGAAGAGAGATTCACTGTGTTAGCTAGATTTTATGTGCATTTAATACCTATTCAACAAGTAAATGAGGAAACAGAACTTCTCATGGAATCTGACATTTTCTCTGTTTAACAACACAAAGTCTGAGAGATGAATTTTACCAAAAGCTTCAGTTTAGTATGTTGTAGCCCTGCAGCTGACAACTCAGATTAAAAATATGGGAGTTTTTTTTCTGTGACACAAAAGGAACTTTTGGGACCATTTCCGAAGGATACCAGAAAGCTTGTCTAACATACAATGGTTCCCACTCAGCCCAGCCCTCCAAACAAAGAGTAACAGATGCACAACTGGTATTAATAACAAAACATCTCCTCCCTCTGTTAGTCAAGAGAGGACAGCTAAGGACAAATACAGTTTCAGGGTACTTACCTACTCGGAAGTTAGTGGCTGTCAGCGTGTCAGCAGCGTGGCCGTTTTCACTAATGAGGGTGGTGGTATTTCCCTTCTCACAGTTGTTCTGACAGTTGCCTTTGGTACAAGTCACTTTACAGATGCTGGGTGTAAAGACCACCTTGATGCGACCAGTGTGATTTCCCACTGTCAGCGGAGGCAAAGAAAAAAAGAAAAATAAACAGATCACTTTGGTATCCATTGATTTCCCTCAAAAAGTTTTGGGAAAAAAAAAGGCGGGGGGGAAGAAAAAGGCGACAGGTCTACAGGAGGAGGGCAGTCTGCAGTGCTCTCTCTCATAGATCTCCAGTGGTGTCTCTGAAACAGGAGTAGGAAGCTTAGCAAACAGAACTCCGGGATCCGCTCCAAAACCACATTTAAAGTCAAGTCACTGGAGTGGGATTAGTAATCACAATGCTGCACTTTATTCACAGGCAGACAAAGAGCAATACCAAGGGCATGACAGCTTAAATAGCCAACCCTGACAGGCAGATGTAATGTAAAGAGGCTGGCTGTGCACCTAGGGGTGAATAAACTCTTGTGTCCTCCTGCATACTTTTCCTGTTTCTGCACTTATTAAGTCACTATTTGTAGCTCGATCCCTGGAAATGTTTTAGGCATGCGGCATGTCTGAAAACATCTGTCTCAAATCTCCTGGCACCCCAGCCCGAAGTGGTCAAACCTTGTGACGCAGCTGCCTGGACCCATTTTTTCACAGTTTTTTGGCACTATTTTTCCACAGGGATTTAAGTATTATAGACTGAGCTTTGCTGTCAGCCTTTGTTAAAGCAATAAATAGCTCAGAGAAAAGGGTAAGTATCAATTCTTTAAAATACTGGTTCTGAGCTCAGAGATAAAAAATAGCTAGATTCTCTTTTTTTTTTATACACCTCCTTACAGTCATTTGAAAAACTTGAAAGTAACAAACACTGAGAAAACATATATTGATTTAAGTTCATTAGAATTACTTCTTGTTACAGAATTTGATTTAAAACCAGATGTATTTGATTCCACAGCTAACAGCTGAAGACAAAAAAAGATATTAAAACTATTTATTAGGAAAATTAGAGAAAAAAAACAGATTCCATTTGCAATTATTTAAAAATAAAACAGGTTGTCCTCTGCAGACTTACTAATAAATCCAGTAAGTTCTTGTAAACACACCACAGAATACTTTCATACCAAACCTAATAATCCCAAGAAATGATGCACAGAAAGAGTAGGATCTCATTCTTCCTCATGTCACAGAAATAAAAATGATACTTCTCTAACCTAGTTTATTGAATACCCTCTGGACAAACATTTTTTTGAAAATCTCTAGAAAATGAAGAAAATCTTCCCACTTCAAAAGAATATAAAGCCTTCTTATTTCTGGCTCTTCATAAACAAATTAAAATAATTGTGCCAGCTGTTTTGTCTACAGTGAAGGCATTGCTCTATTTGAACAGCAGCTGTAACACAGATGCTCCCACCTTATTCTCCTTAAACAATAGCTGGAAAAAGCATAGCCCAGACAGATGCAGGAATAAAATATTTTAATTAAAGGCTAGTATTGTGATTTTAGTAGATTTGGAACACACTCTGGATTCCTCAGTGCCAAAAATTTCTTACAAAAATTATTAATACACCTTTCCCTATGAACAGACATAAGTGGCTTGTGAACTGTTGACGCTACAACTTCTAAGATTTTCTTTTGTTAAGCACAGCTTCACAAGCAATACTGCCATATTTGTATTTTTATTTGCACAGTTCTATATATATACATATATATGTATATATATTTTTTTTCCTAGAAAAGCCCAATCCATTTTATATTTTGTATTTTCAGATGTTTTAGTAACATTTTTCCTTTAGGATGTGATCTAATTAAAAAAACATGGTTAGTTGAGTCACAAAAGTCAGTCATACCTACACTGTAAAAACCAGTGTTGGGGGACCCACACAGGCTTTCCAGCTTAAATTAAAAAAAAAAAAAAGGCTTTGCCAATACAGATGGAACTAAACCATATTCTAATTCTTCTTCACAGTATTCTGTACTACATTGTTGAATGTTGAGTTGTATTTGTGCACAAATTTTGCTAACAAAAAATAATATTGAAAAAACATTGAAAAAACTCTGTATCATAATTCCTTGGTAGAAGAGATGCATTAGTACAAGACTGAGTGGAAATTGTGAATTTGTGTCTCATGCATTTTGGGTGAGAAAATGTTAGCATCTAAGTTTTGGAATAATGACATAGGAGCAGCAGTTGAACAGTACCTTCAAAAACACAGGCCACTATCTACAGATGTAAAGAGCATCCATGAAAGAATATCTAAATGAAGCTTTTCAGGAAAGTAAGAAGTCTGAAAAACACCATAATGTAAGCCTTAGCCCGTACAAATATTCAAATCATTATTCAGCAATGGTTTTGCACTATAACAAATTCAATCCTTACAGAGATAATTCTGTTTTACTAGTTGCAAGTAGGCAGAAATAAGACAGCTTCATATTCTTTTAACACGGGAAGATTTTCTCCATCTTTCTCAGATTTATGAAAACTATAATGAAACTATTATGATGTTCTTCTTGCCTAGCAGGCCACAACTTCTACCTTTCTCAATGCTTCTGGAGACATTTCGGAAGGATGCAAAGCTCATTATGGCCTCCAAGCTGAAAACTGACCAGTGTATGAGGAGGTGGATTCAAAGCAGAGACATTATCTTCCTCCCTTTCCATAGTCGTACCTAAGTAGACAGTACCATCCTCACACATCTTAAGATTCAGGGACCTTAAACAGTGAGTATAACACAGGCAGATTTAAATTGAAAGCAGACCACAAACCCTTCTCCTGAAAGGAAGCTTTCGGCAGAAACTCTGCAAGGTTAGACACTTGGACTTCCTTGAATCCCTCCCTTTTTTCTCTTCTGTAGGTTGTTCTTCCCCCCGGCCCCTTTTATCCAAAGAGGGGATGATTTAATTCTAAATGAGAAACTATATATCCTTCAATATCTCTTAGCTGGTTTGGCAGTATTAAAGTTAAAAGCCACAACCTCAAGCTAGAAGAAGACCATTGCTGCTATACTCTTGACCTGTTTTGGTTTTAGGCTAGTTCATAGTGAAGAAAGACAGTACATTTTTAAGGTAGCATACAGATTATTTTCCTCTTTAAACTCCATAAGCTTTACTGATGATGCCACTGTGACTCGGACATGACAAGATCTGCAACTTAGATTATCTCACATTCATTTCTGGAAAAACATGATGGTGCTACAGCACTGCAACATACCTGGAATCATTATTTTATATATATATATAGACAGAAATTTATCATAAACTCTTCAAAAATTTTAAAAATGTGGAAATGAAACACCTCACTCTGCCCTTAAGTATAACAACAGACTGAAGAACTACAAATTTGAGACAAGATAAATAAAAGAGCCTCATGAAAGACAACAAAAGCAGAAGATACATACACTGGATGAACAGTAAAGCTAATGAAAAAAATGGCAAAACTAGAGATAAATTCAGATTGTTGTTTTAATAAAGGTAGAACCACCAGGATTACTAATACTGGTTAAAGCTCCATCCCTGAGCTAAGCAGCAAATTCACAACAAGGAGACTCAGCGAACTGCACCATCATCCTGCCTCATAGTCCAGGCTCGCTTGTACCCAAGAACTCCTAGATACATTTGTCAAAGTAGATCAGTGGAAGAATGTACCCATAATTTCCAAAATCTGTGAAACTCTTGTGAGCCAGTTTAAAAAAAAATAAAAAGCCTGGGTAAAGTGATGTGATCTTTAGTTGAAAATTGGCACCACATGTAGGTGATTTTCTTTCCATCTCCGTAAGTCACTATGATATAATATTATGAACACAGCAAGCTCATGCTGTGATAAATTTATGATTAAGCAACAACTGCAGGAGAAACAGAAAATATAAGCAAAAAGATTTCTTCATAGATTCCCTTCTGCCACTACTATCCATCACAACAAACTGATTTTTTTTTTTTTCCTGCATTAGCTTAAAAGATGAATGAGCTAAGACAAGGCAGGTGGCAGGTTTTAAGTCCAGGTGGTCACAATAGCTCTCATAGCCATGTCTGGGCAGAGTTGTATAAGGGGAAGAAGTCCTCCTCAGCCTCCTGGGTCTCTTTGTCTGTAATGCTACTCCACCTTCGTGTCTTTCTAGAAGAATTTCTATAAACACATTTTTTTTTTTCCTTGGTTTTACAGCTGCCCTCACAGCTCCAGCATTCTGCAAAGATTTAACTAGACAGTATTCAATAGCTGTAGTGGATCTCAGAAGATTTGTGGCATGTCCCTGCTTTGCAGGAAGACAATGGGCTAGCAATACTAGTGAATGTAGAACTGGTATTCAGTTAAAAAGATGACTACTCTATACGGTCTCATAGGTCAAACAGGACAAAGAGAATATATTTTAATGTGTTGAAAAAATGATTTTATTGTGTCTATGACGTTTTTGTGCTTCACAGTGATCTAATCAAAAGGATTCCCAATAAAAGTCACAAGCAGTGGCTTATACTGTGGACTCAGCTGGTAGAGCTTATGAATGCCTGTCCCATAAGCCTTGCACAAAGCTTCTTTCTGATTCTACTTTTAGAGGTGTTTGTGTTGGTTTTTGTTTGGTTGGGTTTTGTTTTGTTTTTAATACCTTCACTTATTACAAATATCCTGAGGCAAATCTCCTGAAGAAACAGAACTAAGCTATCTGTAGGCTTTCCATTAGTACCTTCAAGAATGACATACGCTACTCTGTTTTCATGACACCTTACTTCTGCACTGAACTCAGTAAGGTTTCATACGTATATCTATATGGAACTTCTTCAGACCTGAAGATTCTATCTTAAAATTTTATTCTCTTCCCAAAGCCAACAGATTATCTCAGGCAATTTCATGTTTTCAAGTGTGACACATGAGAACTTTGGAATGAAAATCTATCTTATCAAATCAAAACTGATAAGCTTTTAAATGGCAGATTCAGCATTTTAAATTCTCAGATGACCAACTCCCTCTCTTTTTTCTTAATTAAATGCTGACTGAAAAATAAAAAAAGGACAGAAACAGAGGGAAATGAGTTATTTCCTAAAACAGGTGTCTCCCAGTTATTTCACTAGTCTACCTGGTTTAGTCCTTACTACCTGATATGCTTGTTCAGCCAAAAGGAAATCTGACGCTGCATAAAAATCAGCCATATAAGTAAAATAACTAAGCTTTTAGAACTATTGTAGAACGACCTTTTTATACTTTTAACTTATGTAAAATATTTTTTTGACAATATATGGGGAAGTTCTGTCTTATCACCACTTAGTCATCCATTTAAAGCAAACAATAAAAAAACAACCCAAAACCTAGTTCCCGAAACTCAGAACATGCTGAAACTTGGCTATTATAAATCTTCGGTATATCAGTGTCTAGAAGACTTCTGAATGCTAAGAAGGGAAAAAAAAAACCCAAACAAACAACCAAACAAAACAACAACAAACAAACACATTGGATTCACATACAGACCAGAGACAGATCTTCCTTAAATTTCAGATTACACATTGAGAGGAATACAGCCCTTCCTAGACATAGAAAGAACTGAAAGAGATTCTGAGAGATTATCTTATCTCCCCTCTCCTTTTTCCCAACACAGGATGGAACAGCAGCATTATGCAAAAAGCTTGTCCAGCCTATTCTCAAAACCCTTCTATTACAAAGATTCCACAGCCTGCCTAGGGAACGTATTCCAGTGCTTCAGCCTCTCATTATAAAGTTATTCCTAATACCTAACCCACATTTCCCCTGTTGCAATTCAAGTGTATTATGGCCCTGCCTTACCTGCAGCAAACTCTGACAAAAACTTGTTCCTCTTTGGATCAATTTCTAACATACTTGAAGACTGCTACCCTGAATTTCCCTGAGTTTAATTTTCTTCAGACCAAAACCATCTAAACCTTTTCAGTTTAACAGGCCATATTTTGCAGATCTCCATTCTTTCCCGCTTTGTTTGATTACACTTGGTCCTCATTTTTCTTCAAATACACTGTCCAAAACTAGACAATACTGCAGCTGAGGTCCAGTCAGTGTTTAGGAGAGCAGCTGATTTACTTAATACAGCTTACATAAAATACTGGTATAACTGATTTTCCTTGCCCAGCAGTGCACTACCGACACTTCATACTCAGACCCGGTCTGCAGGCTAGGCCAAAGGGGCAAAGATCTCCCAAATCCCCTTCTGATCTGTTGATATGGCTGTTATCCCAGTGAAGCAGATGTGAAACATTCTTTACATGACCTTAGCAGAGCCGAACTCAGCCTTTACTCTGCTCTGAGCATGGGAGCAAAACCTTCTGCATTCAAACCTCACCCATTTGAAAACCAGGCAGAATATGAGCCTTATTCTTTCTGTAACAGTCACAAGCACAAACAAGTCTGAAAACTACATGGATTCAAGAAGGCAAAGCACAGCTGCTGGGTAATTTAATTTTTGGCTTCAATATGCAATGCCTATCTTCAAGTAGAGTAGTGCATCTTTGCTCTTTTCTGAACCTTTGTTATCGTACACTTTCACAACTCACACCCTGTTCTCTTTTCACAAGCATTAGGAAAAATTAGACATGGCAATAAAATTAAAAATAAGATGATCCAGATTTATTTCATCCAAGATCCAATGCTTTCTCTCATGCTTAAAAGTACTCCCCACAGTTCTGCATGAGGTGAGGTGTATGTGTGCATACCCACCCAGTCAAACATTTTGAACAAGGCAATATGTCAAGCTCCACTTTATTCACCATGTCTAGACAGCTATGGCTACACATTATTGCTATGTAATTAATTCCAGCACTCTACTTTTTGTTATTTCTGTAACTCCTTATTTTGTTGCATTTGTATGATCTTACAGGTATGTCATTAGTTAATACAGTTTAACCCTTAATATTTTGTCACTTTTCAAGTACTCAGTTTTATTGCCTTTATGCAAACCAATGGGACTTCAAAGAGCAAGACATGATCCAGCTGCCTACCATGACAGTAACGGAACAGCGATCTCCCTTTTTCTTTCTGTTGCCATCATTGCTATCAGACACACTTCTCTACACACCTAATTCTGATTAGCTATGTCACTATATCCTCACATCACTTCCTCCTCCTGTCTTGTTTACATACTCCTACCACAATCTTCTCCCTCCAGTCAGAAATGAGCTCTCAGACTTCTTGCTTCTATTGCACTCTTGTTTCTTTACCCTCTGTTTAAGCCCTGCTTGCTTCTTCAGCATTCTTGACAGACAGGCAAGGAAATAATCCAGAAGATTTGATGCTTCCAAAGTGAGGAAGAAGCTAACTGAAAAAAAGGTATCTGGAAAAGCCTTTTTCCTTCCTGATTATCACAGGTTTCAGTCTCTCCCTTGCTCCCTGTTTCAGCATAGAGAAGAATGACTTCTGCTGTTTTCCTCATCACACCCCCTGCCCCCATCTCCCAAAAAAAACCCCAAAAGACAGTAAAAAAAAAAAGTCTATTCTAGGAGAGGCATGTAGCCACTCAGCCACCCTTCAGTTCTTTCAAGTAAGTTAATAGAGCGAAACTTGCTTCATTCAAGTAGGTTTTCTTCATGAATTTTGGTAGATTTTGGCAAACTCTCTGCTCTCTACAACATAGGCTTGTTGTGTTTTATTTTATACGGAAAGCTGTCACAAAGTATCAAAGGAGCACATGCAGGCACAAGTGCTGAGATCATTCTGAAAGACATTCATAACTGTATTTACATGCCCCCAGGAGCCCTTTACTGCCAACTTCTCTTACTGATATAGCCTCTTTCGAGCAAGTCAGAGGAATTCACAGTAACTACAACTACTTTTGTCCTGTGCAAGTTTGTAACATACAAATCACATGGATTGGAAATCTAAGATCTGTCACCAAGTTTTATGAATCACCTTTTGTTTTTCTTGTCTTTTTTACCACTATGAAGATTCTCTATATGCAATTCTCAGGCAACAAACATCATATCTTGAACTACAGCCATCTTCCATGTTTAAATCAATTTTTAAAACTCTAATAAATAGTTGCTAATGAGAAATATAACTATCATTTACCTTTACATAGTTTAGAATGTTCCAGAAAAAGGTACCAACCCAAATAAATTAATAGAGACTGCCATGTGATTCAAGATGTCTGATGGAATAGCCTCAACTCTATTCAATTAAATTTATTGGGGGGATAACTCTCTTAAACTGGCTTTTGTTTATTTCTTTTAAAGGTATTACATGTGGGCTAGATCCACAAATGGATATGATGCTAAAAACCTTTACATTTCAGCCTTGAGTTACACCACTAATCAGTCTGAGGTCTCTTGTGGAAGGGATGAGAGAAGCTAATTGCATGGAGCAAGCAGGCTAACCAGCACACTGAACAGGAATGTGCCCAACCCATTAAACAGGAAACGCTGAGCATAAGGCTGCTTAGTTCAAATGCTTTTAGGGCTCAGATGCATTTCTTTGAAGAACTGGGTGACTCTTCACTACAGCTGGGTTCCAAACTCCGCTATGACTAAGCTGTGGCACACATTAGGGAGCTTAATCCTGCAGGAGAGTTAATGAGGCTTAGTTGATTGTAAGGAGAGGCAGGCAGACACATGCTTCAGCTGCAGGTCTGGGTGGGCATTAAATGAAATATTAGCACCCAGATAGTCTGTCTTCTTCAAACTGAAGCACTTCTGAAACAGAACTTCAAGTTCTTCAAGAGTATCATGCTTGAAAGTTCACATCCGTGCTTCAGGTTTGGGGCTGGAGATAACTCCAGCTGTAAGCAACCCGGCACAGGATTCAGATCCACAAGTCTTTTTAAACTGCCATTCAGGTCATCCAGATTCTTAGGTACCTAAAGCATATCCAGACCTAAAAGGCTTTCACTTGAGGGATAACAGAACACAATCCAAAAAGCCACTTTTAGACACAAACATACATCTAGGACAGAAAGCCAGTCTACACAGTGCTCATCTCAGCTGTAAAGCAAAGCAGCAGCAATGACTTCACAGCCCACCACAAGCAATCTTAAGCTGATGGGGGCTACTGTGGGTAGTGCTGCAGGAATTGCATGCTCTGATAGTGAACTCAGCATCTTTACACAAAAACCTATAGCCACACAGGAGCTCAGGTGGCCGCAGAGGAACACGTTATTAGTGTTACTGACACTTAAGTATTACCCACTAAATACAACCACTACCGTCCACTCTTTCAACAGGACTCCTTCAAGAAGGTCTGAATCAGGCCTTTATACACTGGGAATGAGAGTCATTCCTGCCTGATCTCACTTATCTGAAATTATGCATTTTGCCTAAGGTAATTATCTAGGCTCCCTTGATGATCAGCACAACAGACTTTACCCTGCCCTATGACAGTATTACGAGTCTTAAGTTGGAAGTGTGCTACTTCATTAGAAAATAAATTGTTGAGATAGACCCAGTTTCCTTGTCCCAGCATACGTGACTTCCTTAAATGAGAAACTAACTCTTAGGTGCAACTTGAAAAGTGTTTACCATTTCCAGGAAGAATAGGGAACAAAAATCAAATTAATATTACCTTACTAAGTATATCCACTTAACATTCCATTTCCTAAAAGGAAGCAACTGAAAAGCACTAAGGAAGTCAACAAACTGTAAACAGTGACAAAGTACAGAACATCATGGAATTAAGTTATAAATGAACATAGCCCTATCCTCATGCTGAATCACCATTAAAAATCTTCTCTCTCAGCACTGCATGAAGCCAAGATTTTTTTTCCCCCCCCTTAATTTTTTGAAGGAGGAAAAAACGACGACAGAAATACAGACGTCACCGATTCTGAAATCTCAGTTTCTCTGGGTACAAAAGGACCTTCTCCTTGCAGTACTTTTTGCGTCAACATTTGTTCATCCCTTCTGGCATGGGTGACAGCACTGACAGAGAAGAGCACTTTCACATCTCTTATGAGTAAAACCAGATTTTGCTACTTGCAACAGTCAAAACCAATTCCTGGTATCACAGCAACTCTGGAGTTAGTCTGGCTAAGGGACTTTCAGTGTTTAATTGTTTTTCAAACACGTCATAGAGGTTTTCCCCTACAGAATTTTCTGGAAAGCCTCATCTCTTCTTTTCTTCTTGAGAAATCTTTGGGTTTGGAGCCAATTCTCTTTCATCATAGCAATTGAGATGCATTTGTCTCAGTCTGTGTTTTCCCCTAGCTATAATATGTTTTGAACTCATTTTAATTCTGTTTGCCAAATCATCAATCTGTTTTTTCAACATTTTTCCCCACAATGCCGTTTATCAGTCTTGGCCTCCATATTTTAAAGCATAGAGAGATTATAATTCATTTTTGGGTGAATGTAACATTTAAACTAGTTCCTATAAAAGCACCAACAGCCCTTTCCTGTCACGCAGACATTTAAGTATTGGTGAGCTCAGAGCCATAAAATCTTTCCAGAGTCCAAAGAGAAAAATACAGACATTTTTGGGGGTGCTGATCTACTGGCCTCCTCAATTGTGAGCCCTTTATGGATACACAAACAGCCATGAAGACAGCTTAGAAAGGGTATTGTTAAAATGCCTGCGGCTATAGCATATTGAGAGAAGCAGTTTGTATTTATCGAGTTGTCCTGTCTCCAAGAATTTCAAAGAACTCCATAGTCTTTTATAATTGCTAAATAAACTATGTTCATTTGTTAAAGTTATTTAAATGGCTGTTATGAATGGTCATGCTTTTCAATAACAGTCTGGGTAATGCGCTTAAATGGCAGAGAGGAAAAAGATGCTTTACTAAAATTGTTCAGGTTTTGTCATCAAAAAAGCCAGTGTTGTTGGACCCTGATGCTGACTGCACCCGATTTTTTTCTTAAACATTTTAGAGTGTCCCTGAAAAATTCCCCCTGGTTCTTGAAGAAGAGCAAAGGCTTTACACACACACACACGCAAATGTTTTGCATTTGAGAAAACAAAATAAAAGTCCCCGATGTTTATGTACTTACATCATTACCTTTTTTTGTTTGATTATGTACAACCTCAGCAGCAAGACATGTCAGTTCCCATGAGTGACTGAAGTGAATTTGACTCTACATTCCTTCCAAACAGAATGTGTTGCGACTTTTATGTTATTTCTGCTTTTTAGTCGTCAAATTGTTTATTCTCTTCTTACCCACCCCATTCTGCTGGCTATACCCCACCCTTACCTCCAAATTTCCCAAAGCTTCTATTTAGCGAAGTCACCACTGTTCAACTCTAATATCCATACACATGCATGTAGGCAGAAGTTACAAGGAACACAATGCAACGCTCTAGTTAAGACAAGCCTGTGAGAGAATTACTTTGCTGTTTATGCAGAGCTGTTCCAAAAACAAATACCAAGAAGGGTGGAAACAATATCTGACCCACTGGAGACCTGTGGGAGGTTTTCTCCTAAAGTCAACAGATGCTGAACAGTAGTAGAATGTCAAATCATAAAGATGCGTTTACATGGAACACATGTTGTATCTCTGCATGCATTTTTTTCAACAGTAAAACATTCACGTATTTTACAGCTTTTTACCCATACTTACCAATGGGGAAATACTATTATTATGATGTAAGTGTCACATAGTGAAATCAGAATGGTGCAATTTCACAAAAATAGTTTAAATTGCAATTTCAAAGCGACACCTGGTTTTGCTTTAGTCAACCTATGAAGTCATCAGTGAAACCAGCATGTGTAAATTACGTATGAGCTTAAAAATGAACTTGTCTAAGTTATCAGTGCATTATGCTTTCACTAGTAGGAAAGGTATTGTTACACCAAACTTGTAACAGAGTATTCTGCACCTCACAATTCTAAGTGGTGGGGCATTTTCTTCCACATTAATCTTATTTCATGTATGCAAACATATGTAAAATTATGTTGTAAAACATGAGGCAATATACTGCATCGATAGTTAGAACACTTACATGACTTTCATGTTTGCTTTAGCTTCATCTTTACACAAAGATTTAAATGTTGCCCACAGAATCATGCACAGGTTCTCAAAGTCTAATGCCCATACACACATACTTGTCTGAGGACAGGCCTGTCTCTCAAGGTATCTCAGGACTGATATTTGTTCCAAGTTTATCTATTCCATGTCATAGAATTGAAATTATCTGTAGAAGTCAAAAAAATCAACACCAATTGCAGTTATAGCTGGAAAAATAGTTTTATTCTACAGAACACATCTTTCATAGATGCCAATCTTTGTCACAATGCTAATATGTTAAAATAAAAGGCATAGAAATGCTCAGAAAAAAATAACAGTAACAATGACTTGCTTTGCACCCCACGTTAACTGATAACTACAAAATCCTGAACAATGCCACCAAGTATTATCTGGCTACTGTTTCTTCTCTTCTCTGAAAAAAAAAATTATTTAACAATAAGGGGGAAAAATTAAAAAAAAAAGATCTTGAAGTATTCAGGACTAACTTTCTAGCTTTTGCATTTTAATAAAATTACTACACTTCCCCTCTTTTCCTTTTCAAGTATCTCCACTTTGCCACTACTTATTCCTTTGCTCAATGAAATAAGAGGCTCTGCCATGAAAAGAGACTATACATTTAACAGCACTGACAAAAGACCTTGAGATCATCAGCCACTCCTAAATATTCTCATATTAACTAGACAATCAATATCAACACTGCCACAAGCATTATATAATTTGCAGGAGCTCATCACTCAGTTCAAGACAGGGCTGAGAACTGCATATTGGTGGTTATCACAGAACACCTGGCATGGAATTTCACATCCTAATCTTACTTCACTGTAAGTAACTCAAACATCCCAACCATTAAAATACTGACAGTTGAAGTTAAAGCCAGTTTTTACGGAAGAAAAAGTAGTCTTTTATCCTTGGATTCCATTCTAGCACCTCAAGAAATATGAAGCCACCCTAAACAGATATAGCTGGTCACATTCTAGCTCTCTTGTTTGGGTCCAGCATATACAGTCTTAAACTCTAATAAACACACAGCCCAAACTGCACTCTGTTCTAGCAGATATCTAAACTGCTTCATCAAAAGTTGCAGCCACTGACCCACACCTCGCAAATGCAGAAGTGGAGGCAAAACAGGTAAAGTGACCTTTTTTAGGCTGCTCAAAAGCCCAGTAGCCAAAATTTCAACACCATACAAACAGCCTCAGACTTAGTCCTGCATTTTACCTCTGAGGCAACACTTAAGTCATGGTTGATCTTATCAAGCCACAAAAACTGTTTTAACTGTCTGTCCTTTGAGCATTTAGGAATCATGGGATTTCCAATAAAGGTAAAATGTTTTATTAATGCATTGTTCACTGAGGGGCTTCTTAGAATTTGATAACAAATACTCTACATCTTCAGCTCCTGGCTTTCCTTCCGCTAGTCCTGTCCCTCAGAGTACTGTAAGTAAGAGGAGCTCCAACAACCTAAAAAGAGCTAGAAGCACTGGCTCCTTTGTCTTAAAGCTGCATGGAGTTATATCCTTATGCTACGATAGAAGAAAAAAAATACCTCACGCAACCCCATTTGTTTAGTTGCAGCTTGGTATTTAGAAGCAACACTGAGTGTATCTAAGGCAGACTGACTCAGCCTGAAAGAAGGTGGCAAAAGTGAAGATTTTTTTTTTGGCCAGAATCCAACCAGCAACAGTCACTCCAAGTACTGGGAGAACTATACAACCTAGGATTTGTACACTCTTTGCCAGAGGAAAGGGGACAAAAACCAGTCCCAGTGGCCACTAATATCTTATTTGGATGAAAATAACTGCCATCTGGAAGAAAAGCAATGGTATCCATAACATTCTGTGATTCTGTGATCTTACCTGCAAAAGGGACTATTGGTTGATGTTGACAATGTGATTAAAAATCTTTTTGAAGCTTCTAAGAAGGGGATGTAGTGTTCTGCAAGCAGTATACTTCACCACTCTGAAAGTGTTAATTGAAAGATCTCTGGCTGCTCCCTGTTCTTTCCATTAGGTCCGAGATTATAATTAAGCACCTATGAAGCTATACTTGCAGAAGAAGAAGGAGGGGTTGCATTTAAGTATAAATGGACAGATCATAAAGAGGTGCAATGCAGATGTGCAAGCATACTCATGCAAAGAAACCATATTTACAGCTTTAGAAGGAGAGATTCTTCCCTAAGTCTCCTCAGCAGAACATATGTCTCTGTGCTACAGCAGAGGAAGTCTGTCAGGAGACTGCAAGTACCTCAGGCCTCCATGTTAATCAGTCCATTATTCAACTGCAGGAAATTTTCCCCAAATCAAGCCAGCAGACGCTCTGTAATACCTAACCCATAATTCATCAAGCTCTTCATCTTTTAAGCCAAAACTTGTCCTCAAACTCCCCACACAATGGAGCAGGAGCCAAGGCCACAAGCTGGGCACCTACACAATCCTTTTTTTATAAGTATGAAGCAGAAACTCTCATGCAGCCTCCATACTGTGCAGAAGTTCATAAACACGCAATAAATTAAATACAGAGAAAAACAGTCACCAATGAGACCACAATCCTGGACTCTAGCTTTACAAGAAGGGTATCCATCACAGTGAAGTAAAGAGGACTGTCATCTTACACTGATTACACTCTCAGTTATGCCTACTCTAGCAAGCGCTCACAAAGCACCTTTTATCTGAAGGAAAAACTATCATATAGAAATAGCATGAGATTCCAGCAGTGAATCAGGTTCATTTTTTTTCTTCATCCAGGAAATCTGTTTTGCGTCTCAACAGGATGCAGAATGTTGGACCATTTGCTAATCTGAGAATTATCTCATGTTTAATTATTTTAACCTTTTTTGGTCTTGAAGTGTTACTGCAATTCAAGTGAACAAAAGAAATATTCAAGATCTTTAAAAAAGGGGGGAGGAGGGGGTAGAAGGATTTTGGAGAAGAAAGAAGGCAGTATATTTTTTACAGTTGTACTTACAGTGAAAATGTGATGCAAGTTGATCCTGGCCCAGTCTCAGTGGTAATGAGCCCTCGGTGGACTGTTCTCCTGAAATCACTTTTTTTACTGGATAATATTTGGGTTTGATCACATATTCCTGCGTTTGCCCATGATGAAGATTCATCATCAATGTCTGAGATGAAAGGGGCAACATCCTGTTTTAAGAAAAAAAAAAATAGAAGAGACAGAATTATGTAAGAGTTATCAAATTTTTTACCACTAGATTCTATGTCTAATTTAAGACTAATTCATCCACACCCCAAGTTCTCAAAATACAGTTTTGGAAACTTGCTAGCTTCCAATTAAGCACCTGATTTTCCATGCATTTAGCATTCTCATTGTCTTGTCAGCTCAAACACACACCTAACAGGGATTATATCACTTCCTTTTCCTTTCATGGACAGCTCAGAAAACAGGAAGAAATCAGAAAGTCCTCCTCAAAATCAGGACTTGAAGCTCAATTTTATTAGTATACAGATCTTTCCAGACTGGACAGAGAGGCAGTGGTACATTAAAAACTCTCTCAATTTCTTAGAACTGCTGTTTCATACCAGGTGCGTTAAGTAAAACCTAAGCCCAGCTGACTTTCTCCCTCTGTTCCTTTCTCCACTATACACGTCTAGCCATAAAGCAGAGCACTGCTCCTCTTCCTCTTTTTGGCCTGTCTCGCATCTCTTGAGAAGGTCTGTTTCCCTGCTCCACATTACTTTCCCCATCCACTTTCTCTTTGCCTGCACTATTGAGCATCTCTGACAGATGTCCCACAAGATGGTATCCTTTCACACCAGAACTATTTCTTCTTCCTGTTAAAGAAGATGACTCTCTCAAGCTCACTGATTCTCTGACAATCACATTCCTTACTTGTATTGTTAGATTCCCCCCTAAGACCTCAGCTCCTCACTGCACAAGACCTTGCCAACTTTCATTAGAAACTCCTGTCTCCCCTTCTCAAAACCCATGGTTTTTAAGCCACCACCAGCACCAGGAACCATTTCTTTACTGACAAGCCAGCATCCACTCTTCCACAAAGTTAATTAGCAATAAACAAGCAGGGGAACAAATAACCACACAGCTGATACCCACATGCAATGAAACTGTGAGCTGCTTTGAGGCCCCGGGCTGCAGAGTTCCACTGCCTAGCCAGTAATAGCACATCTTCAAGTAACAAGCCTGCAAATAGCAAGTTCTCAAGAAACTGTAAGCTAGTATAGATCACACTGCAGAGATATGTGTTCCTCAGAGAGAAGCATCAATTACTAACCTAATAACAGTGGCTCCTAGGGCTATATTGTCCTTTGCTCAAATAAAGGCCTAAAGAGTGGGATGCTGTAAGCCTCTCTCACTTTCCTTTCATCTAAGAGTCTGTAATATCCTTGGTCTGCAAAAGTGAAAGAATGAGGAAGTCATGGCATTTGTAACAACCATCCCTCAAAGAGCCACAGTTCTGCAGGGTAAATAACTGTCCTCTGAGAATAAGGCATGGGCTCTGTATGACAGAAGACAGCCAAGCAGTGTTTCTGCACAGTGGTGGGACTGAAGAGTTTCAGCTGAGAAGTCAGACAATTATTGTATTTTCTGACATGTGGAGCCCGAGCCAGCTCCTATCTCTAAATCAATGCCTGATTCCTTAGTCATGTTATTCGAGGATGCTTAGTAACTGCTGTAGCCAACAGATTTGTGGTTAGAACAAACAATGGGGTTTTGTCCTCCACAGATGCTCTTGTTAACTTGGATCAGTTTGAGAAAAAGTGCATTCATTAGCAAAAACATTCTATGACTCTTACATACAACAGAAACATAACTCAGGCTACCTCCAAGTCAAATTTTTCTAATACAGTGCTTGCACAGTCTCATTATATTCAACTAGAAGTCCCTTCCTCAGACTGAAAATACTGTACTTTCTGTGTTGTCTTTAGGTTTTCTACCAGCAGATCAAAAGAGAGGCTTCAGGAATATTGGAGGTCAGGCTCAGAATTTGACACAGTCTGGTAAATTAACAACAGGAAGACCTCAGTCCGTGATAAAGCTGAAGTCACTGTCTTCAGTACTGCTTACATATGAACTGCAGTTCTTTGAAGAATCACTACAAGCCTTCCTGCACAACCTATTTTTTCTACTGATCTCATTTTACACCTGTGTATAAGGACATCCATTTCTGCACATGGACATACGAGGTTCTATACTAAATTCTTCCCATGTTATGTGCAAGCAGGTCATGACAACAGAGGTCAAAATACTACAAAAGTTGATACTACGGCAATCTATGAGAAGTTTTATATATATAAGTTTAACAGTGTTATCTTCTTTGACTGGATGCAGACAGCTGCTGCTATTTAAATGCCTGTCTGTTTCCAGTTAAGGCTATAACATGTTGTAAAGGTGTTACCTTTTATATTACCACATATCCAGCAACACTGTAGCCCAATCCTGTCAACTTGCAATAGATTCCATCATAAAACTTAAAATTAAAATAATTCTTTTTAAAAATCATTCAAAAATGAACACCATATCAAATACAGGAATGCCACACATAGGAAGCTGAAAGTTTTACCACAAGAATTTATAAAAGCTTCGTCTTCCTTCCTTTTCGAGCATTCCAGTTATCTCCCTTAAATTAGCTTGCATTAAATATTAATGTTAACTGATTGTTAGGGCAGCATAAGAGTAAGTTTTGTTTTGCAAGAAAGTGGTTTACTCAGTAATACACAAGAAAGTTGTAATCTTTACTCTAGAAAGTCCAGTTCTTTAAAAGGAAACACCTTCACCTGATGTGAGAGTTGTTAATCTTTGTTTCAATATGGAGTAAATAATCTATTACTGTATCAAGGTGTATGGATACAACAGATGCATGAAACCAAATTTGAGTTGTCTAGACCCTTTTTCTTGCACATTCTTGCATCATTTTTTATGTTCTTGGTGTATAACTGTCACAGATCTTTAGTACAGGTATGCAGAAAAGTACTCCAGATGTTTAAAAGTTGCCCAGTATGGGACATCCACTGCTAACGTGGATGTGAGCTAACTGGTAGCAGGTTATTACCAGCCATCCAACCAGCTTGACTGGTTTTGCTCACGAGAATTGCAGTTCCAGTAGGAGCTGATATGGTCAAACATCAAAGCATTTCTGAGATCCTTCTGTTCTGCTGTTCTTTTGATATTCAAATTCTTCTCAACATGACCTGGTTCTTAAATATGTTAGTTCATAATCAAAAGGATATTGCATAGTTAACTGAGATGCTGCATCTTCTGCGAGAATCAAGGATACTCCTCTAACTACATCATGGGAACGATATGGGACCAGTCACATCACTTACCAACAGCTTGGTATAGACACTAGTAAAGGACCTGGGTTTTTTCTCCCTACACCATCACATAGGGGGTTCTTCACTGGTATAAGACTTCTGAGTAAGAAGATACGATTTCTGGTGAGCTCAGCAACACAGTAAAGGGTATTTTTTTCCTTGTATTGACCCCTGTGAAAGAAAGCTTCAGAATCATCCCTTACAATTGACCTCAGAAGACAGACAAGAGCTTGAGCCTCAGAGAGAAAGCAAGTAATATGTCAGCACTGAAAACAATTAATACAAGTGTAAGATGTCACAAGGAAACATTTCAGGCCTAGTATGGTAACAAGCATCACCCCAGTGCCTACTGAGCCTTTGCAAATTACATTAACAGCTCTACTACAACATATTCCCAGTCCTCTAAAAAGCAGTGGTTGTTGCTGTGACTGCTGGTGCCAGCTTGCCAAACAACCCTCCAAGGACTACTGCCGCTTCTTCCCTTTCCTGTAGGATGGCCACTGCCAATTTCGGGAGCTCTGCCTGAGCCCCTAATACTGGTCCTGTCTTTGCAAGGTTGCCCAGGCGCTGTATCACGCCACCTGTGCCAGGGGCTCCTAGCACAAAGCAAAAACCAAGCCTGCTATTATGTTCAGATTCATTCAACTGTCCCAAGACAAATGGTTCAGTTAGTTCAATCTCTGTTCAGAGTACACTGCAGTTACTGAATGGAGAATTTTCATCTATTCCTGGTGTTGGAATATCCAAATTAACAAATAAGTAGCAGGATAGACTGATTTCTTCACAACACTACTCAAGGTTCAATGCCACTAGGAATTGCTGGTGCTATTGCTACACAACAGCCCACAGAGGATACACGAAGTAGGTCACAGACACTCTAAACCAGGTTTTTATAATTTAAAACAAAGAGATGAAAGGCATACTCATCAGCTCATGACCACTATACTTTACATTAAGAGATAAGTAGTTTTTATCTATCAATAACCACCTTCACCATAACTGAAGTTATTTAATTGCTTCCCAAGTTTAGCGCACTGCTTACTGCACATTTGAACACCACACAACACCATGGGATCCCTTGGGCATTGTTGCAATGCAAAATATTCAAGTACTACTAAAGCTCCCTGTAATGCTAGTTAAAAAGATTCCATCACTAGTTTCAGTGTTCAAATTTTGCATGAAACAGCCAAGACTACATAAGATTTTTGCATTACACAGGCTTATGTCACTAATTTATCTGGTAGTTTGTAAACAGATGGTCAAAATGCACATTGACTTAATAAACTTTACAAAAAATTTCCATTGCTGAAGTGTACACAAGGCAGACAAACAAATGTCTAATTGCATTTTCAACAAACAAACAATATGATAAATACTGATAAAGTTAAAACAGAGGGAGAACAAACATTTCCAGCTAACTAACAAGCAAAAGAAAGCTCTCTTGCTTGATAAAAGCAAACCAGGAATGCAATCTATCAGAGTAACTCTGGTAAGCAGAAATGAGCCCAGCAACATTTGGCATAAAAAGTACCGTCTAGACTAAATAAGACAAGCCTTACTCAGGCTGCTTTCTTCATTTTATTTACCATAAGTCTGATGCTCCCATGTAATGAACAGTCAAAAAGCAGAAGAAAATCCAACATTTTCTAAAACCATGAGATAACAAAGCAAATATACAAGACAGTTCAAAAGGCATGAAAATAGAATTAAATCCCCCCCCCCCCGTAAATTATTAAAATTCAGTTGCTGGTTCAGCCTGACCTTTGCCAGCTGTTTCCTCCTTACATTGCTTCTCATTTTTTTTGATACATGAAAAAGTTTAACTTTCCAGCTGATGATGAACAGATGGAATTTCTTCAAAGCCCTTCACATTATCATACCAAATATTAATCAAGAATGGCCTATTTCACAATGTCCTACCAGTCACAAGACATGAAAGAAAGGAAGTGTTCAGGCTTGCTTTCTTTTCACCATTGCAAAAATTCTGCATAAAATTGATTTTATGTACAAAAATGTATTTTTACTGCATAATTAAGAATCTTGTCCCTGAAATACACTACAAATACTGCAAAACAAGCACTAAGACCTGCCTGTCCTAGAATGACCAAAGTTGAATTAGTATTTTAATTATAAACCTGCCTTGACCTTATATTTTTATGATACATTTTTCCCCAGACAAAAATCTGCAAAGATCATGGTTTGGACACAGCTAATTTGTTTTCAAACAATACCTTCAAGTTATTAATTTTTACCTTTTTTATCCCTTTAAAAGGTTAGAGTGTTATTTACACTATAGACAAGATCTTATTTGATCATAGTCAAGGTGATTTGATTTGTAAAGGAAGTATTAATACAAATCTTAATGAAGATATTTAATCTACACCAAGAAAAAAAAAAAAAGGCTAAGCAGAGAATCAAAATTGGTTTTTATAAAGTTTCCCACAGAAATGTAAAATACCAACTTTTTTCTATAGCTAACAGTTTTGCCCAACTTAAATATAATTTATGTAGTAAACTCTTGTTGAAGACACTTTCAGGGATTGTCTACTCTCACGCGTTCGCTAATAAAGCTAGCCCCACATTTGCAGACTCAATGGAATTGCTCTTTCATTAGAATCCTTTTGCCGGCATAAGCTGGTTTAATAGCTGAAGTAAAGCTCTCTGAAACAATCAAGTTTTGAAACTAAGCACAACTAGGACTCCATTGATTTGTTCCATCTCCTACATACAACACAATAAACCAAAATGCGTAGATTATGAACATCGTTCCAGGTTTCTAAACAGAAGAGGTACACCGAGTTTTCCAGAATCATGAGCAACGATTCATTTCCTAGATGTCAAAAAGTAGAAAAAGGTCTTGTATCTGTTGGTTAAATATTCAGATATAGAACAAAAATACAGATGTTCAGTCACACAACCTGATGGAAGCTACAAGTTCTTGCAAGTTATGCAACAGCAGACAAGCATTTCTCATGTAATAGCATTTAAAGATTAAATTTGAAGAATACTCCTCCTGAAAAGGGATTAAATTATATAAACGGTAATTCAATCGATGAGAAAAAGGAAAGTTTGCCTACCAGATATTTTCATTAGAAAAACACAGAAACTTTGTTCCACCCTGCTCCTAAAGTGCCATTAAGATAAAACAGATGCAAATCTAAAAAAAAAAAAAAAAAAAAAAAAAAAATAAAGAAAAAATAAAAAAAATCTTCTTAGAGTATTAAGTCCTAACTATCTTCAAAGTAAACCGACACTTAAGGAAACAGTCGGCATGAAGGAAAATCTGCTATGAGACAAAAGCCTGTAGTCTCACAGTAACAGCAACTCGCAAACTTCCCTTTCCACTGGGCACCGAATGACCAACCGGAAGCTACAAATTATTAATTATCTTATGCATACGTTCACCAACACTTATCCAGTGAAGCTCTTCACAAATCCAGATGATTTAATTCAACATCCAGATTATTTTATAGAAATTCTCAGCCATACAAATACCTTCAACTTGTCAAGCATCTCTACCAGCAATGTTCAAGGAGACAAAAAAACCCGAAACAAAACAAACTTATGCATGTTTCTTCAGTTTGGTGGCGGGTTTTTTCCACCCCCCAGACATTCACATAAGATACTTTGTCAGTGTCTTTTGGAAATCAAGGAGTGTATCCAACTCATTTAACAGTCGAGCTTTTAAGAGTGGCTGCCAATGTAACAAATATTTGCATTAAAAATTTGAACTTCAGGCATTCACTATGTTGCAACAGTGAGTCAAGATGAAATTCACTAGTTAATGGCATATTTACTTAACCAGGGCACTAAGCAAATTCAATCCATAATCTTTAGTGAAGTAACATATAATATCCCTTCCCCAATTCACACTACATTTTCTACAGAAAAGTGGTGTGTTACTGAATATTACACCAACACTGTGTAATAAAAAATAACTCTGATAAAGACATATTAACTAGTGATAATTTCTAATTTGTCCACCCATGAGACAGACTTTGGTATTAGAAAAGTATGCTGAAATGACAATTAAAAATAGAAACAAACTCCCACAATGGATATTATACGGTAAAGGCAAATGAGCCCAGCTGCTGCAAAGCAAAACCATGCATCACTAATCTACTCAAATTCTTGTGCATGTTACAGAAAACAGCAGACAAAGAGCACAGTTGGCTGATATAATGTATTTGAAATGCGAAAAATACTTTGAAGGCTTAACGTACAAGAGGCTAGTGAAAAACTATAAATTATAAAACAGTATTGCAAGCTTAAAATGGGCAAAGATATGGAACAGATACTATAATTAATATATGTCCACAAAAAAAAAAGTGTACGTCCTTTTGAAGACTACTAACACATACATGGTCTGGTAATACCTCACTTCAGTTAATTAACTAACTTCTAATTTTTGTAACAATAATTCAGAAAATCCTCAAATCTAATTCGGTCTTCCAAACTGGCAAGCATATATTTACACAAGATAGATTGAGTCAGAAAATACACTTACAGCCTTGTCTGAACTAAGCAGTCTGTCATTTAGGATTCTAACAACTAAATAAAAGTAAATATGCCAGGAAATAACCTAAAACTTTGGTCTGCCCTTGAGATTCTGGCAGGTTAAGTCACGATTACGAAAAAAATAAATACAATGAGCAAGTAACTACACCATCAAACTTTTGTGTAGATGTGTATGGATTAGCAAAAATGTTTTGTCACTACAGCTTGTTATGTCTAGGAAATGGTTTAAAAATATGACCTTGCTGGTATACACAGAGCTTCCCAGAAGGGGTCAGAAATAGGGAATACATCATAGATTTATAACCTTTTTATAAATTAGGCTTTATAAATAAGTAGGAAAAGGCACAAAACCTCAAGACAATTAATAGCAGCTGGACAGGAATAGAGATGGACATGGAGTACCTGGACTGTAGGTGCAATTGAGCGCTGATGAACATGGCAATGTGCATCAGAAGCAACAAGAACTTGTCATACATGTTTCTCATGGGTATGTTCAGCGCAGCCAACCAACTCAGACACTGTAGCATCAGACTGGTGAAAGTTTCCAGTGTATAAGACTGGATCAGAAGATAAAAGTCAAAGGACTGTTGAGTGCAAGGAGCTGAAGGAAAATACAAAGAAAGGCTTTTAAAGGCACTGATACCCACAAAGCTAACAGAGAGTCCATGAAGCACCCAGGCAGGGAAAAATCCAGACTCTGTTCAATTCAAGAGAAAATTCTTTATGGAATGTATGACAGAAAGATAAAAAATAACCCTTAATTCAAAATGAAATGCAATAAATTCTAGACTAAAAAGGATATACTTCTTCCCCACATACTGCATAATCAGTTTATGGAAAGAAATATCACAAGATATGATAGATCATAATTGCTTCCGAGGATGCCAATGTAAATGGATGATGAGCACACCTTAAATTAAATTATAAGATCAAAGAGAAATAAAAAATAGAAATCAGAAAACCCTGTACTTAAGGTTATCAGTTTCCTACATAATAAACAATGTAAACAAACCTTAATTTTCTCCTCTTAGGGAAGTGCCAACAAGTATGCAAGTCATAGCACTTTATCCCTCTGTAATAGACACTGATTTTGTATGTAACTACTACCATATGTAGCATGATACTGACTTTACCCAAGTATTATACACAAAAAGTGCCATGTGCTCACTATATGAGAATAAACTATTTCCTCGTGTTTGAAAGGGGAAACAATATTACACAATAACTATTTTAACTATATTTACTGAAGGCTTTCTAAATTGACTTGACAAGAAGTATAAAATGCATAGTACTTCATGACGGGCAAGCACAGAAAATTTCAAGATTAAATCCAGACTCCAACTTCAGTACATGTATTTCTCAGTGGAAGCTCTTTTTGATACACTAAATCATCAGCAAGAAGCTCTAACAGATTCTACTGGCTAGAGGATGCACTCCCTGAAACACCCCACGGACTGCTCTTACTAAACTATGCCACAGAATTTAGCAATCCAAAAGATAGCAAGTAAGGAAAAACCAAACCAAACCAAACCAGTAAGTTTATCCAAGCTCTCCTCCACAGAAGCCACCTAAATTCAAGTGATGCAACAACAGCACGCTCCCTGCCACATCTGGGAAGTCTGGAAGTGATACAAGACAAAAACAGAAGTACAAGTTGTGCTGTAGCCCTGGTGGCAAAAAGATAAGTCATTAAAAGCTTTGTAGGTAGAAATAATATTAAAAGTGTTTTTGGCCTAATACAAATATCTAAACTTTCAAATGTGTAACTACTAGCTTAGCTGAACTAGATAAACAACTCATATGACCTGTTTTTTCATACCACAAAATTGAGTAACAAAGGTTATCTTTTGTTTTAAGTCATGACAAAAATGGAATGTTCCCATTTGCAGGCAGAATCAGGGAAAGGGGAAAAAACAGCAAGCAGTTACTCTTACCAGGAGTCTAACTTTGCGGGTCAGGAGCTTCCAAAGCCTCGTGACACACATCTACAAATAGTTTGAACATAACATCACACATAAAACATTTTCTAAGTAATTAAGGTAGTAAATCCATGCAGGATCAGAAGACGGCAATTTCCAAAACTTGTTAGTGAATTTTAGTTGTTTCTTGAGATTCAGTCACATAACTTTCTGTTCATTAAAACTGCATACATATAATGCAATATAACTTTGTTTTTACCATCACGGATTTTCAGATAAATATGATCTAGAAAAACTATGTGTTTGTGCCTACATGGTGTAATGTCTTAAAAAGACAAATGGAAGGTACCTGTAATCCTGTTTGTGTTGGTACAAGATCCATAAAGTAAAAAAGTCACTTCAGCAGAGCTAAAGAACTGACTAAAGCTAACGGAACTAATAAAGCATTTATTCACTGTCATGACCTAGGAAATTCCTCTGCAGAAAGAACCTTGACAAAAGATTAACAAAAATCAACATGCTTTATTTATACTTCTATTAGAGATACCACAAAATATTTAAACCCCACCAAAACACTATTTATCAGCTTGTTTAATAACAGAGACCAGATAAAACTGACTTTACCTACATGACTGCTTTAAGGCTTAACAAGAACAGGACTTTAGGAGTATCTCTGTTGGGTTAGCATCCCAGAAACAGGTACAATATAGGCCTTTTAACTTCAGATTTTAAAGGAAGATAAGTTTAGTACATCGACATCAACACTACCTCTTGATATATATATAGGTCACTACAACAATTCATACAGCAAGTAAATCTAAAACCAGCACTCAACTCTAGATTTAAAAATGGGCTTTTTCTCATTTACTTGCTTAACTTAATCCCACTAGAAAAAGACTGGTTGCTTAAAAACTGAGCGTTAAAATAATCTTGCAGAAAGCAAACTCAGGTAATATAGGGACAGCAATATTTTTGTCTGAGAAAGGTTCATGGTTTTCAGCAAAAATTACAGGGCTAAAGGTGAGAGTAAATTTCAACTGATTAGCAACTCACCATTCCACTGCTAATGAGCCCAATGAATGCTATGATTATAATTAATATTATAATGATGCACTGTTGTTATTTCTAAAATAATTAAGTAGACTGTAAGCTTATCTAGTGCACTGAGGTCAATGATGAACACTGAACTGTTGGAAATCTCAATTTTACTACTGATCTTGCTATACTGAGCAATCCAGTTTACTCCAGAGACACAGAAATTATAAAAAGGTTAGAATATACACACATTTCTAATTCTCTCCACTGCAGCATGTGCAAAACAATGATCTACATCACAACCTTATCAGATCCTGCAAAGTATTTAACAGTGAAAGGTTTTAAGATCGTACGGCACTTGGTACACATGCAAAAGACTACCAAAATGGTTCAACTAGTTTTAATATGATATGTTTCTCAGACACTAGCATAACATCCCACTTCCACTGAAGTCAACATCAGGACTTTGATTTATTTCATTGCTGGCCATGATTTCACGCCAGGACTTTGTTATTTGTCAAATACAGCTTTGCACCATTGGACTGAAAGCCCATAGATGCTACGTGCAGTGGCCTTTACCCTGCCTTCAAATGTCAAAGGAGAGATTCCTCTTGGTTCCTACCTCTAGCTCCTGAAATCCACATTTGTCACCCTGGAAAGCAGTGAAATGCAAACAAATTTAAAGAACACTGTATCCCTGACTTCAGCCCACGATCAACACAGGGATAAAGTATGTGAAAGCGATTTAAATCCTTATTATAAAAATAAGTCCAACTACAGTTCAATTCAGCTTGCAAGAAAGCAGCTATGAAGAATTTCTGACATACGGCTGAACCAACAATGTCTGGAAGAACTTGGACCTCCTATTCCAAATCACTTTGCCTACTTAAAAAAAAAAAATACTGTGACCAAAAGCCCAGACTGCATTCCAGAGGTCTAGGAATAGCTTGTTTTCCTATTTGCAGTTGGTAAATTTGAAGTCTGTGAGGCATTCCTCTGGTTTTTAAGGATGTCTCCAATTTCTCCTCAAAAATTCACTTTGCTTCTTTCTCTACTTGTAATCTTTGCTTTCCCTAGAACTACAAGCTTTGTTATAAGAAGTACTTTTCAGAGCAAATTTTGAGAAAATGCAGTTGCTATATATACCTTCTTTCTGATACTCTCCCAGTCCTTGTTTTTGGTACAATATTTTATGCATATATTTCTAAGTCGCTGCAGTTTGAGACTTACAGGTTTGCGTTATACACAGGCATAACAATAAACCATATTTCACAGTACTTAAACTTTTTTTCACCTGTTGCACAAGAGATTTCTATTAAACATAAGTCGAATACTGCCATTCCAACAAGCCTAAACTATAAAAAGGACAGGTTATAAGGTGTTTGAAATTACGACCTTAGGGCTTAATTTAGAAGCTTCTCACATTCTTTTGATTTGCGTGCTTAAGTTATTGAAATGTCTGCTAGACTTCTTTTTCTTTCCTCGTTAATGACTTCAAAGAAATACATGCTTGAACTCCTAAATATATTAAACTAATTTAAATTATCTTAAAACACCCAGTGACTGCTCAGCAAACCAGAAAAAGCAAACTCTGCTTCTGGAAATAACATACTATTTAGTGAGTGAACTGCATGCACAATCAATTAAAAGAGAAACACATCTAAATAAAGATATACCATCGATATGTACAATGTGATTTTTTAAAGTTGTTAATGCACCACAGTAACCTAGAAACATTAAAATAAATTTTTTAAACTCCTAAAAAGTTAATTTTTTAAAAAAATTATGTTTTTAAAAAAGTTTTCATGGCATACAATTTATTCTTTATTTCAGGGCAGGGGAAGGAGCGGGAACAGAAAGAAAAAAAAGCAAACATTTATGCACCTTCCACAATAAAACGATTCAGATATGCAATTTTAATCTACAAACTCATCAGTTTATACTTTTAACTAGTATCTTAGGCTTGTTAACGTAATGAAAAACAAAAATCTAAGTACAGCATCTCCCTCTACAGGGATGAGTTCTATCACAGAATTTTTGAAAATTCAAACAAGGTTTAAATTTTTCTAAAACTTCTACATAGAAGTGAAAAACCATCCTTAATGTAGCTCTATTTTGAACAGTAAAACAAACAAACAAAAAAACAAACAAACAAAAAAAAAGACAAACAGGTCTCTTCATTATAAACCAAATCAAAATCTGTATTTTCAAATTAGATGACTGACAGTGACAACTTCCTGCAAAACCAACACAAAACTGATTGTTCACAATATTTGCATAGGCTAATACATGTCAAATCACAGAACAGGTCAAACAACTTTATGCACATACTGAAACATACATCTTGCAGATGAAATCTACTATTTGTCATGGTAGGAATATAAGCAAAAGAACTCAGTATGGTCTCAGGACCACTGACAAAAGCCTGTACTTTGAAACCATGCTGCTCTTCGGTGCCAGCTGGTCCTCAGCAGCCTGGCAGAACTTGTTCCACTGAACTTTTGGAAACTGGCATTCCTGCTAAACAGACTTCTTGAGGCCTGTGTTTAGCCACACATCAAAACAGCTCATGCAAACTCTACAGCCCTTGGTTCTACATGAAGCAAGTCCACCTCTACTTTAGTAAAGCAATAAGCATTTCAGAAAGCTGTGAATCCTACTGTGAAACCAACAAAGGTACACATTTCCAGATCACCAGGCTACCTTGATTCATGATGATGCTGAGCACATTCTTCCTGTTTCCAGCGCTTAAACGTTCCTGTAATTGCCTGGTATTTCTCGACACTTCTTGAGTCCTTTGGCAGGACTCACTGCTCAGTGCTATTTTTAGAAAGTCAAGCAACAAATATCTTAGGTACCTTTCCTTTCACACCATTTAACGATGAAAGGCATAGCTGTTTGGAACCCCTGGTCTTAATACACTACACTTTTAACAAAGATTGAAAGATGAAGCAGTCACTGCATGTCTCCAGTTCTTTGTCTCTACTACTTTGGGCTTAGCTTGTTCAAACTCATTCATCCTCTCCTGTTGGATTGAGGTTTATAGGCACACCTAATCACATACAGCAAGAGCAATGGGCAAACATCGTAAAATCCACTATGCATACCCGCAGACAACAGGTGTGAGTCATGAAGGCCATGGTTCTGCCCTTCCAGCTGACTAGAAGATCCAGCAGTCCTGCAGTCTCTCCTCAGTACCTGCTGGCCAGGCAGCCTGCCATCTTGAGATCGGCTCCTGTTCTGTGGGAAATGGCCACACCATCTATAGGTTCTTTCTAAATCTGCAGCCTGCCTTCCAGGGGAGATAAAGTTGGATTGGTGTAACACTCCACTTCCTTTCACTAACAATCAGCCATGGGGAGATACCATGAGCATCCTACCCACAGACATGGTTTGTCCAAGTATCCCTGATCAGGATAACAACAGGTGACTATACTGATAGTATTAGCAGGCAGATGATGATCCTCTGCTGCCAAGATCAAATTCACAACTGAACAAATTGGGGGGCGGGGAGGAGGGGAAGCCCCTACACAGGAGACAGTACGCTTATACTATTTGGCTAGAATGGTCACAAGCAGAACTGACAGGCCTTTTATAAACCTTACAGCCTGCTGCTGCTTAGCGTTTTATCATAAACAGGGTACTATGCACAGAGACAGAAACGGCTGCAGTAAAAAGGTTTATTTTCACAATTAAAACAATCTATTTACATCAAAACAACATCACCTGTGTATACTTGTTCTTAAAAAGCAGCTTTTTTCCACTTCAGCTTAACTCTTGATGCAGCATAAATGCACTTAACACTTAGCCAAGAAACATCCCAACTATCTTCCTTGATAGAACTGAAGACAAAAACCCACAAGCATGTGAAAAAATACCTGATTTCAGATGTACAGGGCACACAGCAATTTCCTACTAAAATTAAAACTACTCAGCTGGACATTGAAAATATTTTGACTTCAAAAGTACCTTCACATTTTCGTGTTCTATAGCTTACTGCATGAGCTGCTGTAGCTCTTCGTGCTGTTCTGTACTCTGAGGCTCTGCAGTTTTGCAGTTCCAAGTGCTTTAGTGTTAATTGTGAAATAACACATAATGATAAAAAAGAATAATATTTTAAAGCAACATACTAAAGGGTAAGATTTGGGCTGTGCTTCCAGCCATAACTATTTTTCCTGCCTACTGATCACTTAACTGCAGCTCCTACGAACGCCAAAAATTTGTGTGTGAAATGACACACACAAAAATGCATGCAAAATGCAGTCATTTCATTTTACTAAATTCTAAATCAATTTAGAAAACAATAACAAAAAATATAGTGCACAACAATTACAAGTGATTGGAATGATATAGGATAGGGCTTTTTTTGGTTTGTTTTTTCCCCTTAATAACACAGGACAGGAGGAAGTGAAGCAGGAAGAAACACAAAATCCAAGAGCTGACACTTGAATTTTATAATAAAGGCACATATTGCTTCTTCCACTCTCTGTAACAAGTTTGACAATAAAAATGATATATTTTCAGAAGACAATCACGGTAATTTATAGTTTAACTCAATCCGAAACCAATTATTTACCCAAGTTACATAACCACAGCCAAAACCAGCTATGGTTCCCCATAGCATGTGTCTGAGGGTACAGCTGAAAGGGTAGTTTTGAAAGTTTGTGCCAACTACTTCCGATATGAGTCACTGGAATTTCAGAACTTCATGGCTATTATCAAGAGATGCAAACTTAGTAAAGCCACACCAAGTTCAATACGTCAAGCAACTTGACAACTATTATGCACAGAGCTTCTAATCTACCCCTCTCAGCATCAAAAAGGAACTTCGACTTTGAACTGCAGTTGTGGGAAGAGAAACATCTAAGAAGCCTTCCCACAGAATTTTCTATCTACAACAGTCAAGCTACCAAAGACTGAATAGAAAGAAATGTGTGGCAATCACCAGCTTTATAGCCTCTTTGGTTTCATTCTTTTAGGCTGGAGGAGTCTCCCCCGCCTTTCTCTTTAAAGATCAAATAACAGACTATTCAAGTATTTTTTTTTAATGACATGATCTAAGTAAAAAGACAGGGTCTAACCCTTTGTCTACAGTGTAATCTAACAAACGGAATGTTACGCCTACTAAACTCTGTGCCTTGAAGTTCAGGTACACAACTCTCATAGTGTTCAGGACACGTTTTGTGACATGGCTGAGAAAAATCTTTCAGCTGAAAAGACTAAAGCTGAAACTTGGCACACTTGGTTTTGTTTCAAGAAGGAAACTTTTCTTTGCCAGACCTGAAAAGGACTGAATTTCAACATTTCCAGCTTGGAAGAGTAAAAAAGATTATTTTTATGATCACATAACTTAAAACAAACAAACAAACAAACATCACCAAACACAGAAAACCAAGCAAACGGCAGCTTCGTGTTTCAAAACAACCCTAACATATCTTTATGAGGATGAATATTTTACCCATTTAAAGAAAAATTAAATTAAAATGTTGTAGAGTGCCCATGAAGCATGACATTTTCAAGAAGGGAGCACAGCCAATGAAAGCAAAGAACGTTCATTTAAAACTGGAAATCATCTGCTAGTTTCCATAGCTACTTTTTAAACAATTGTGAGGTCTATCACTTCTTGGAACAACTTTGTTTACTATGAATAACTTTAAAATTGCTGTTCTCAGAAAAAGCTACTTGAAAGCATTAACAAAAAAAGTACAATAATTAACAGTGGCTGCTGTTTTAAACTATTTGAAAAGACAAGTAGGTAGTGTTAAAATGAAAACACTAAATAATACATTTACGTGTTTCATAATATTATTACTGGCAATACAGTGTACGCCGTAGATACATCAACCAGGATTCCAGTGTTGCCACCTAAAACACTTCAAAAATACAGAGCAAGGCAGAAGTTACAGGGCATGGATTATACAGGCCAAATACACACTGCAAGAAAACAGGCATGAAAGAAGAGGAGGTCCAAGAGAGAGGAATAGACTTTCCAAAGTAAAAGAGAGAATGAGCAAAAAAATCAGTCACCAGACCTCCCCCAGCTCATTTTTGTAAATAATTTGTTTCATTTTCAATGACCACACAAGTAAATATCAGTTATGTAGACAGCAGCTATAACATCTCATCCTGCTATGAATAAACTATACGTCACGTAGAAAAAAGCAGCTGTAGTTCACATGACATGATAACATGACAACATCCTGCTAGCAGCTCTACCATGTACAGAGCAATCTAGATGGGGTGTAAATTGAAGGAACTCTAAGTCCAAGTGTACACATGTGGGTTACATCTCTTCCTAATCTTATTTCCAGAAGTACATCAAAAGGCAATTCAATGTAGGAATTCACTGGATTTCTATATAATCCATTAAAAAAAAAAAAAAAAGTAGACACAGCCCTCCAGGGTGCAACAGAAGGAAAATACTTCGGGATGTAAAACATACTCTGCAGTGCAAAGCCACTGGAATAACAAAAGATGGGATGGAAAGGGGCAAGGGGGAGGGCAGGGAGGCTGGCTTCTTATTAAGGATCTTCATGTGTGCAACAGCTGGAATTCCCAAACAACCATTATATAATAACAACAGAAGCTGTTCAAAGCAGTAAGGAGGCACAGCTGGGATTGCAGTGACCACCAGTTGTCCTTCAATTTAGAGCTTCAAGGTTCTAGTGCAGGAAGCAAGAGAGACACCAGAGCTTTTGCTCCAGTAAATAAATATATAAATATGTTTCTGCTTCAGTGTAATTATTAATTTGACAGTGGCATTCATTCTGTAACAATCCTTGCCCACCATGCAGAAACCACAACAGAATCCATATCAAAGTAGTAATTAAGATCAGAGTACTTATCAATTGTACAGGGTTTACCTTTGATTGCTACCTTTTCCAGAAGCATATACAGGCTAGAAAATGTAAAATGGAAAGAGCTCTCCCAGTGTAAAACCTATGCAAAGGTAAGCAAGTCTAACTTTGTGCTGCCAAAAATTGTCACGTTCTACAAGTACTTAAATAAGTAATGCTAAAGGGAGTCTAGATACAGATGTTGCTATCCAGAGGTGATCACTGAAGATGATTACCAAAGGGATTAACTGTGCTTCAAGGTGATCTGTGAGTGTAGTTCAGAAAGCAGTGATTCAGAATCACAATGAGACTCTTTCAAAAAAATGTAGAAGTATTAAGATCGTAAATTTTCTAGCTATGAAGCCAATGTAAAAACAGGGGTACTGCCTGCAGCCTGTAAGTTCAGATCTTAGTTGCCCATTTCCTGTACCACAGCTTTAATTAGACTAATTCTTAAGAACTTAACACACTTTATGTTATAAATATATTTTGTAATTGTGTATATTATGTAGAGGCATTTACTTTTTTGTGTGATCATGTCCTCAGCTATTGAAAGGATAAGGAGCAACGGTTTTCAACTGAAAGAGGGACGTAAGAAAGAATTTTTTATAGAGGGTGGTGAGACACGGGGACAGGTTGCCCAGAGAAGCTGTGGATGCCCCATCATAGAAGTGTTCAAGGTCAGGTTGGATGGGGCTCTGAGCAACCTGGTCTAGTAGAAGATGTCCCTGTTCATGGTAGGGAGGTTGGACTAGATACCTTTAAGGATCCCTTCCAACCCAAACCATTCAGTGAATCATTGAAAGTGCCAAATCACAGTGCATTTGTCTCATGCTCCAAAACTTGACACTTTTTTGCTAAAACTTTGCACAAACAAGCTGCCAGAGAGGTCAAAAGTTTCAGCGTGTGGCTCAAAAAAAATGATATAAAGATAGGAGACTTCAGAGGTTGTCAGAAATCGGAACAGAAAATGCTCTACAGAAGACACAACTCCATTTAAAGCTTAATGGAACTAGGTTGATGGTACTTATGAATGTAGGAGAAATTTTAAATTGGAGACTGGGAAAGAAAACTATCCAGCTCTGAAAAATGCAGTCACACTTATAGTGAAGTCAGCTAACCCAAGTACAGAACAAAGCAAAAGTTGGTAACACTTAAAGTGAGAAACAGAACAACATGTATGCTCTTTAAACAGCATGCTTTTTAACAGAGGAGGCAACCAAACCAGATGTACCTGTGCTTCTATGTGAAACGTTACAAGTTCAAGAAATAGAACAGAAAAATAATGATCAGCTTTAGACAGACTTATTAGGAAGGAATCATTCTTACCTTAAAAAAGGAAAACTCTGTGGAATATCCTGGATATGAAACAGATCACCTAGTAAAGGCATGATGCTACTTTGTGAATAGTAACCTCTCAAATTAAATCAGCAAATTAACCATATAAATTGCTAACAAAGCACTTTTGCGAACCATAATTTCCATGCAAGGTAGAGGAAACACAGCATCACAGCATTAGGACTATATTACTAGCTGCCTAAGATGGCAACAGCTACCGTATCACTGAAGGTACAGGAAACAATAGTAATATGAAATTTCAGTTACTCCCAAAGAACACCATCATGGTAAAACAAAAATTTTATGTGTGATTAACAACATCTTCATGGATCAGCGCATCAGGAACTCAAAAGAAAATAATAAAATCTTGTTTTGGCCTAACCTGTGTACAGGGTGCAATTCAAATGTTACCACTGAAGAGATGCTGCAAGAGTGAGCTAAACTTACTTAGAGTTAACATCCCCAAAGGGTGACAGAAGATTCGCTACAGCAGTTCGTAGTTTCAAAACAGGAGAATGAATATAAAATGGAAGCTAGCAGAAAAAAAAATGTTAATGAGGTGAAAAACTGTCCAAAAGTCTTTAGAACTAATTAAGCAATGTATTAAAGGAACATACAGAGAAAAAAAGGCCAAAGAAGAAAGTCTCAATTAATTCTTCTCATACGTGTTTATCATGAAGGACCTCAGAAGGGTTCCTATGTCTTTCTCTATGAGACTCTCAGAATCTGTTTCAAATTGAAAGACAGAGAAGGTGACAGAACAGACAGTCAATCAACACCAAGAGGTCATCAGACCAGATAATTTTCACCCAGAACTTCTAAAACTTAAACAAGTTTCTACCTGTCTACTACATAGTACTCTGGGCACAAAAGAACCCAATAAAGAATATAGTCACTTCCATTTAAAAAAAAAGAATTTGAACGGGGTTTTACTTGCCTTGCCAGCGATGTAGAACGTGTTTTTGATACAGTTAGTTACAATCTGTGCACAGTGCTTGGAGAGGTGGATCAAATACACTGAGCTCTTGGAGACTGACCCGAATCTTAACCAAGCTGTTTTATCTCTCATTGTAACAAAGGTTGTCTGTGTTGGCTTCCTAACATAACTGAGTGATGGCTGATTGGCAGGAAAAGGGGTAGAGGACTCCCCTACACACATTCGGTTGATGCTTTCATCACACTAAAGATGTGATTAGCAAAGGAAATTGCACAACAGTAGAGCCAGGCAACAATTTCCGTGATACTGCCCCAACGCTGATCACCATTTCTTGCACCAAAGCTTTATTCAGGCAAGTGGTGTTACATAGCCACTTAAAACCATAAGCCAACTGGCTGTTGCCATCACACAGATGAGCCTCCTCCTCCTGTCTGGAAAAAGTTCTGGATGGCTTGAGATCCCAGTTGGCTCCTTGTAATTTAAGTTTCTGTATCAAAAAGAGATTCTGAGAATCCTTTTCGTGCCAAAGATACTAATGAAAACACTGAACATCCTCTAGCACCTGTTTGTGAGAACTTCATTTCACTGGATGACGCTCAAGTGTGGATAAAAAAAGATGCTCATGCAAAGGTAGGCTACATCATCTCAGGAACATCAGAGTATAGGAACATCCAGAGTATAGGACACTGCAACTGAATCTCATGAATGTCTTGTGTGGCAGTGCAATGGTGATACTTTACATTTTCAAAATTCTTTCCAAGATATCTCTTCTGGTGTACCGAAGTCAATGTACTGATGTGAGTTGACTGCATATGCATAGTATTTGACATGGTCTGATGCCATGAAGCTCCAGTCCATTAAAAGGAGTCTCTGCTGAACTCTCAAAACAAGTAAACTGCACACTTGCAGCCCCAAAGATTTCAATCAAAACAGGTGCGGTAAAAATCACAAATGTTCACATCCAAAAGGTCTTTCAAATACGTCATAACAACAGACTGAACTTTGTCCACCAAAACACCAAAGGTTTCCCTCAAGACAGTTTGCCATAACAACCTGCCAACTTCTCACAGATCTTGTTACTTCACAATGGCATCAGATGACCAGCCTAATTTGTAATAAATTCATGGTTTTCTACCTTTCATACCACACTTAAGTAAGGCCATAGCCTTTAGGCCCAGGTCTGTTACAACCCAATTGCAAGAATACACAATCCAACAGAGGTAACTACAAATTATATGTTAACTTATGGACTAGCATGGAAGTGTGCACCAGCACCATTCAAAAAGGACTCCAGGACTGAGACTGGTATCATTGTCATCACCTCCATGTTCTCCGCCAACACAAATGATCCCGGTCCTAAGGGAGACCAGCCATTTCAACTAACCAGTGACTTCAGCCTCTGCAGCCCAGTGACTACATTCCCCTAGAATGATGAATGGAGGTGTTCTTGCGGGCTGACTCAGTGTCTGGCAGCATAAAGAGATGAGTAACTACCTTTTAAACAGTTTTGTTCTAGCACATATATATCAATAGCACTGCCAAAGACTACAAGAGTGAGAATAGATGCAGTATCAGAATCTCGCAACACCAGTCTCAACTCACCAGTTGTTGATGTCAAATATCCTTTATGTACACCTAGTGCTGCTGCAGCAATTAAGTTAATTGTGCCCTCAACTGGCAGCTTGGAATGGCATTACTAGTCCCAAAATGGTTCTGACCTTAATTAGGAATAATGTCAGGACACAAAGCCTCAGCATTGAAAATGTAAACTCACATGCAGCCTCTATTTACATAAGACCCCTATGCAGACCCCCTGCTGTAGAAGAAAAAAAAAACCCACCTAATTACTGTTTTAGAATTTCTAGGATGATCTATTTCAATAGCTTCCTCTATTAATACACTTAAGTTTGGGATCAAGAAGACCCAAGGTAGCTGATCTTCCTCAGAACAATTATTATAAAGTATGTGCAGGACAAAATGAGAATGAGACAAGTGTCATTTTTTAAAAGTTTGTTCTGGATTAAAAAAACTTGAATAGCAAAGCAAGAAGAACTCTAAGTCACTCACTCTAAGGAAACTCAAAGAATTAACCTGCCCAACAGTTAAAAATTGTGTTCTGAAGAAGAGCTAAATATGTCCAAGCTGGACAACAGCTAAGAGGAACTGCGCAGGAGGAAAGGTGCTGTGCCCCCGTATCCTTGGTACAGATACAGAGTTGGCTGTGAATTTGTTAGATGCGAGGTGATTGGCTCTAGACAAAAAGTCTGAGCAGAGAAAGAATATTAACAGTCACCCAGAACAGGAAGTACCTGAAGACAAGCACTCAAGGACTGCCTTCTCTATACACCCTTAGTTTTAATTAGGCAATTTGCTCCTGCTTTACTGTCCCCATGCCTGACCGTACACATCTGCACAACAGGCTGGGTTTGTGAGGAGAGCTATACCAGACTAGCAATTCATGGGGGAATGAAGGGGAGGGCAGGAACAGATGGACCAGGACACAGAACAGGACACAACATAAGGAGAAAAGCAAAACAAACATTCTGTTGTTTTCCTTTTTCAGTTATTAGTTACAGAGCTAGAAGTGTAAGTCCCATTTTGAAAAAATATTATGTTAGAAGAGGGTGTCGTGCACCCTCGCCCTCCAGCAGTACTGTGCTCCACAATAAAAGTTGGACAGGAGGAACCTAAATAATTTGGGACTGACTATGACTGCAACTCATTTGTTTTTCATTTGTGTATTAGTAATCTGCCTGCTGAAGCCATGAGAGAATACAACAGCTCACATGTATTGATTTATGTCCATCTGTCATTTGAAGAAGAGGGGCTTCCCTTCAGCATTCAAAAGAAAGACAAGTATACACAATGAACAAAATAGATAGTTAAAAAAAAAAAAGTGCTGCCAATAAATGACATATTCCATTGAATTCAAACCACCCTTTCCAAAAATTCTGGCATTCTGCAATATGAAAATAAACCCTAAGTAAAAGGAAAAGCAAAGCTTGCCACCTACTGCCCAATGACATAATAGTATGTAGTACTATAGTCTGTCTTCTTTTAACAGACTATCTTGTTTTTGAAACTCATTTCCTTAATACAGAATGTGCAGAATTGCATCTTCAAATATCTTTTCAATAAAACAAAAAACACAAAGTAAATGTACAGAATATCTGAAAGCAGCGTTTTCCTTTAAACTAATTTTAAACTGCTTATAAAATCCCTGACAAGCCTGAAACATCATTTATCATAGCATCCAAACTGACATGGAATTCCTTTTAATATCCTCCAGTAGTGCTCTGGCTTTTAATAAAGCCCGTCTGCAGTTGCATTTTAAGTTTTCTGTAGAAAGAGTACATTAAATTTTAAAAGTTATTACAATAAATAAAGCCTATCAGAAAATATCACATCTGAAGGAGATATTTTTGAAGCTATAGATTGCATTAGTAACAAAAAAGCTGTAAAGAAGGCTGGTTTATTGTAAATACTTCCTTTATCCTGGAAATTCCATGTCTCAACAGCAGCAACTATGGTTCTTTTTGTTTTCAAGCACAGAGAATTTCAATAATTCAACAACCAATAATTACAGTGCTTTGGTGAGCTGTTAGTCTGGAGGCATTTTAATTCCTGAATAACAGTAGGTTCTTTGCTTAGTGTAGGAAGTAGCTTAACAAAGTCGTTATGATTTAATTGCCTACATAACTTCTGAGCATACTAATAGACAGCTCATAAAACACTATCTATGCTGACCACTTCAAACTAGCCAAAAGTCTACCTTCTGGTCCTCCAACACCTCTCTCTAAGGCCTTATGAGATAATGCAGGGAAAATTTGCTCAAGAGGGAAATCAACAAGGATTTACTGCAGAGTCTAATAGCTACTGGCTGGTTACAAAGTCTCAATCAATAGTTGAACAACAACATCAGGAGAAGATTTGGCTTTCTCCAACTGCCTAGGGTTCTTCATCATTTACACTCATGTATTAAATTCAATCATAAAAAAACCACAACAAGCAAACAAAAAAAACCCCAACCAAACGAAAGTGTCTTTCACCAGATACTGATCAACAGTAACACCCAAGATATGAGTAATAAACCTCCTTGGTAGCAGTTAGATTAGCAACTGATTACATATTGTATAATATAATAGATTCCTGGAAGGAATTTATCAAAGTAGAAGGATACATGTCATATGTAACCTTTATGGGACCTAGGTAAAATGCAAGCTGCTTCTCAGCAGAAAGAAGTCTGCTTCTCAGTGAAGTGTTCAGACTCTAGCACTGAAGAAAATAACTTTACTGGAGATGAAGTATATGTCTCTCAGGGTTCCTAAATCATGAGTGGAACAGGCTCTTCATAGATCAGAAATCGCTGATGCATTTGTAACTAATCAGATAGGCCCAGTCCTGAAAATATATCTGCCTTTGTCTAAGACACATCATTCTCCAAATGAAGATTCTTGAAACATCTAGTTATCTCCTACACTAGCAAACTGGTATGATCAAGTGAACCCCCTGAAGAGGGGTTCTTTGTGTCTTTGTTATCTGTTTAATAAGGTTATTAAGAATGAATTCTCAATATAGACTGGAACTGTTAAGACAATACTACAAGTTATATAATACCCATAACATACAAATCAGCTAATAGTTGCAACTAATTTTATTTTAAAGGGTTAAAGATTAAATATTAAGCGAGATTTCTGATTCAATGACTAAAGGCAGACACATCTACAAACATAGTAAGCCTTTTCTCCAAGCTGAATATACCTAAAAGAGAGGAAAATATCTCTGATTCAGCAATCATGACAACATTAAACAAAAACACCTCAGTTTTTCTAAACACAGAACCCTGTTAAACCACATTTCTATGCCTAATATCAGTAAAAAACCACTTTGTTTTTCTTTCTTTGAACGTTAACAGTCCATTTTCCAAATAGGCATTAGTTTTCCAGATTAACCTACTGAGATCTATTCCCACAGGTCTAAAGTGTGGCAAATGAAAATTACATGAAAATTATTCCTGTTAGGTTACTGACCATAGGTGGTCCGAGGAAAATGGCTACGTGCAATGCTGTTTTTATAATTTGCTTAGAGAAACAAACTTTAACCTGGGTGAGTTACTTTTAACTGTTTGGGTTAAAAGTCTCAATCAAGTATAAAATTGTTGCATAGCTTTTCTGGTATCACAGACATTTGCTAAGAGAGCAACTTTTTTAAAAAGTACACGTACTGAATGCCTAGAAAGACTTTCTGCCACGTGACAACAGTATTACGTCAAGCCAAATTTTAACAATACAAATACTCCTTCCTAATACTAAAAAACACAGTCATGCTACCCATGAAAAGCTTTGCTCCTTCAGTCCCTAGCAAACCACCGGAAAGAAGTTCTTCTGATTGTTTCCCAACATCTCCTGAAATAATTCCTTGATAAATGGTAAAAGTTCCAATAGCAGCACAATTAAAAAAAGGAAAAAAAAAAAAAAAAGCCATACTGGAACAGAACATACCAGTTCACAACACAGTAGCAAATGACGTTGAAAACTCCTCATTAAAGCCTCTGCTACACATATCCTCATACCAACACTGAATGGCTAGGCACACGTGAGCTTTTTAAACTAAGGGAAAAACAAACAAACAAACACAAACAACAAAACAAACAAACACAGCAAAAAAAACCCAAAACACACTGTTTTGGAATGGTGGCTTACAGCCGTCTTTTCAACTAAGCTGACACCAGTGTATTTTTACAAGTAATTTACTTGCCTGAAAAGCAGTGCCTTGAAAGCAGAGACAATTATTTCTACATACATGGAGTATACCTAACTCAGCATGTCTCTATTTTGGTGTTATACAGAAGCATGAATATATTCCAGTACCACTCAAAGACAATAACTTAATTAAAAAGCTGTTTACCTTGCAGACTCTGTTCAATTTGCTGGGATTGTGGGAGGGAATACTATGTTGACATTCTCAAAAGGAGTGTGCCTCACAGGACAATATGAGTAACTGACTTAGATAAAGAGTTTTCAAGTCGATTAGGAAGAAATCAGTAACCTGAGGGATAACAGGGTACACTACAGTTCCTTGCAGCAGGTGTTTTGTTAAAAGCACTGTGCAAAGGCACCTCAGAATCCACCCCAAGTAGCTCACAATCAAATATTAATTTTCCCGACTCTCCCTGGAGGCACCTTGTGTTAGCAAACCTGTAACAAGGACATTGCGAGTTCATTACATGTTAGAAGCCTAGACCGAAGGGATACAGTCATCCGCTTAACACTGCAGATAGACTGCCACTTTTCCATCTCTCTAACACAAACTGGTGGGACTCAAGAACTGCTGAGAAAACCTCACCTCTGACCACTGGAGTTAAATTTTGAAGCCTGAAAAGCAGCACAACCTCAACATTTCAAAGCACATGGTGCTGATACGAGCTCACAGAATTTAGACATTCTTTTCTTAGAATGAATCAGCCATGGCTCTGGGCTCTAGCAAGGCATATGTAGCATATGACTTACAAACAAAAGCTCTGAAGCCCAAGGTAATGGTCTATGGTTGTATCTTAACAGTGTGGTCATGGCTCACTCAAGGATTTGTTCAGACCCCTCTATACACTCAATACCCTCAAGTACACACCTAGGTGTATCAGCCCTGAGCACACATACACACACATGCCTAAGAACACAGATTAAATCCCAAATTGCCCCAAGAATGGGAAAAATCAGATTTAATAATATTAATATGGAATATTCTGCATAGAACCAAAAATATTAACTTTACAAGACATCATTGCTGGAATTATAGTTCAGTTATTTCCAGCTGCCCTGTGTAGCCCAAGGGAAGAGACGGTGTCTCCTCCTGAACAAAGAAGGCAGTGTATCATACAAGTTCCTGGCTTTGAAGGGGAAGTGTATCACGAAGAGAGAATGAAAACAATTGAACTACAACTTTAAGAAGTTAAGAAGTCCTCACAGACTTTCTAGTTTTAGCTTGGATTAAGATTTTTTTTTTGTTTTGTTTGACTTTATGATGAGATGACTAGTTAGGTACATGAGTAAGATGAGTCTTTTTACCTTGGACTTTTGCAAGGTGTTTGACACAGCTGTCTCCTTACACAAAAATCAGTAAAACACAACTGGATTATAAAGTGGGTGCAAAAACTGCATGGCTGAATAGGTGGTACTCAGTGATACAAAATCCAACTCAGAAGGTTAAATGGGTAACTATTCGTTTTCCTTAAAGATCGATACTGGGACCAATATTGTTCAACAACTTTTTTAATGATCCAGAGAAGGGGAAAAATGCAGTCTCAGCAATTACACAGACAACTCCGATTTGGAGGAGTGATTGTTATGCTGTAGGCCTGAGGGATTTTGACAGGCTGGAGAAATGGGCTCATGATGTTCAAAGGCAAACACAAAGCCCTGTATCTGAGATAGAGCAACTCTGTGCAACAGTGCAGGCCTGGCACTGAAATGGCTAGAAAGCAGCCCTGCAAAAAGTGACCTGGGGGTCCTGGTGGACAAACTGAACACGAGTCAGCAGCATGTCCCCGCATGAAGAATGTCAATCATATATTGGGCTGCATTTGCAATGGCATAGCCAAGCAGGTCAAGGGAATGACTGTTACCTCTATCTGGCACTTGTGAGACTGCAGCTGGAGTATTGTGTCCAGTTACGGTGTCCCCAAACCAAGAAAGACACTGACACAGTAGACTGAGTCCAGTAGCGGGCCACCAAGGCTATGAGAGACTGGAGCGTAGAGTCTATCAAGAGAGATTAAAGGAGGTGAATATGTTCAGGTCTAAGAAAAGGCAGCTCAAGGGTATGATATTGCAATCTACAACTGCCTCTTGAGAACATATAGAGAACACTGAGCCACATACAAAGAGACAAAGGGTAACAATCAAAGTGCAACAACAGAAATTTCAACTACATATGTTTGTTTTGTTTTTCTTGAGAGTGGTCAAACATTGCAACAGGTGCCCAGAGATACTGTGAGATACCCAACCTTGCAGCCTTCAAAATGTTCAAAGCTCAACTGCACAAAGCCCCAAGCAACCTCTTATAGGGAATTGTGTTGGACCAGATTGCTTTTACTTCCAGCCCAAGGTTTTAGTTTTTCTGTGCTTCTAATACTAATACTACCCCAAAGTCCTTGCTTTTCTTAAAAAAGTGTGGGGGTTTTGTGTTTTGTCTTAAGTCAAAGTATTTTTGGACAGAAGTCCAATATTCTGTCAAGAGCTTCCATGAAGTATTTTTAAACAGACATCACAGCTAAGTCCAAGTCCAGGGCTCTTCTAACTAAAAAGCAGTGAAGTTTCACATGTTCTGTATACCTTATCTACAAAAGAACTGTCATAATTGTGATGAAAATGGATGTCCTCCAGAAATATTTACTCTCACACTAGCTATTAACCTTCAAGAAATATTTATCTTATTTTTTTAGACCGTCAACTGATCAGTCATCACATGAACCAATCTTAGAATGCCATGCTCTAGAAAATAAATTACATGCAGTCAAAGATAAAAAAAACCCTTAGTACACGAGATAGGAAATAGCTAAAAGAGCAGTCTCTTATATTTTGCAGTGAATCTTAGCCAAGAGTTTGTACAAAGTCAGTCTTCACAGATTATTTTACATATATATGTAAATAAATACTTTACAATTACAGATTACATAAAGAATATATTCCATTTTCAATTACAACTGTCCTACATTGCTGATTTCAGTAAGGTCAGAACACCATGCCCAGTTCTTCTCTCAGACATTTTTTTTCCAATCTAAATTCATATTAATTTCACATCAATTAGTAAAAGTTGGGGAAATACTGAAAAAATATACTACATGCTTGAACAGAAGTAAAAAATAGTTTTAAGACACAGCTTGACAGGTTCAATAAAATTAGCAGGTGATACACCTGCCTGTAATAGCATGAAACTAGACCCAGTGATCCAGCAGTATAGGTTTGGAGGAGACCTCTCAGGAGACATTTCTCTAAATCTGTCACCTAAAGTCTGTGCACCCACGTCTCCTTTAATGAGCTTTGCTTTGCAAAAGCAAACTTTGAAATTTCATCAACACCTGCCTCCAAAAAAGGCTGAAGGAGCAATGCTGTGACACCAAAACAGTGTCTTGTTGAACTCCAGCTGGTTGATGCTGTACTCCTTGTGACTGTACTAGAAAGTGCCCTTTAAGGAAAAAAAACTGTTCCTACAGCTGGTAAATGCATAAAGTCAAGCTGTTGGAGCTATGCTGCTGCCAGTACATGAGAGAATGAGATGTGAAAGGGACACCAGATGTTACTGGAGAGCTTTCACAGGAATCCAGGACCGCAAAGCACATGTTACTGAGATCAGAATTCACAACAGGTTCCAATAAGAAGCAATTTTTTGTTTCTGAGACACCACTTGTTTTCAGTCACAGATATCTACATCTTCTGCTAACAATCTTCCGAGACATGACCTTGTATCTGACAGTATCCATCTTCAGCCCAGGGCTATGACAGACTTTGCTAGTGCTAAATGCCTGTGTTCTAAATCCAAGATATTCCAGCAAATTCATCTCTCTCCAGTTTTCCTTCTGTTCAGCACCATATTCTTAAAAAAAAAAAAAAAAATAATAAAAATCTCTGGAATATATAAGTATCATTGACCACCATGATCCTAGGAAAACATGTAAAAACATACCTCAATAACTGAAATTGGAAAAGTTGCTTTCATACACAAAACAGAAAAAAATTGACAGAGGATAACAAAACAGAAGTGCTACAGAGACAAGCCGCCTCTAGGAGCTTATCTTGCTGTTCTAGGTTAGATTCTGCCCTAACTCTCACCAGTCCTTGACGTCTCTTCATAGCAGCAGTGTCTAGATCAGCGTATCAACTGCACTGACTGCAGATGATTCCACTCTTGCCATAGCCTTCCCTGTGTTTCTAGGAGTGAGACCAGAAAAATACCATTCAAAAAATATCCAGGCAGCTTCACACAATATACCAGATCACAGGACCTTCAAAGAGGAACTGAAGCAGGAACCAGCCCATTTGCTTTGCACCAATGGTAGGGCCTGACCCTGTAAATTGTCCTAATAGTCTACACAAGAACTACTGCTAGCATTCCTTTCAACAGCTGCATCTAAACCTCCACCTTCTTCTGCTGTACGTTATATATATAGACTGCTTTGGTTTGTGAAACGGCCCATTTGTTCTCCATCTCCCACTCGTATCACAGAATCACAGAATGTTAGGGATTGGAAGGGACCTTGAAAGATCATCCAGTCCAATCCCCCTGTCGGAGCAGGAACACTTAGATGAGGTTACACAGGAATGTGTCCAGGCAGATTTTTAATGTTTCCAGAGAAGGAAACTCCACAACCTCCCTGGGCAGCCTGTTCCAGTGTTCTGTTACCCTCACTGAGAAGAAGTTTCTTCTCAAGTTTAAGTGGAACCTCTGTGTTCCAGTTTGCACCCATCATCCCTTGTCTTACCATTGGTTGTCACCAAGAAGAGCCTGGCCCCATCCTCTTGACACTCACCCTTTATGTATGTTTAAATATTAATGAGGTCACCCCTCAGTCTCCTCCAAGCTAAAGACGCCCAGCTCTCTCAGCCTTTCCTCATATGGGAGATGCTCCACTCCCTTAATCATCTTGGTTGCCCTGCACTAGACTCTCTCCAGCAGTTCCCTGTCCTTCCTGAACTGAAGGGTCCAGAACTGGACACAATATTCCAGATGTGGTCTCAGCAGGACTGAGTAGAGGGGAAGGAGAACCTCTCTCGACCCACTAACCACCCCCCTTCTAATACACCCCAGGATGCCATTGGCCTTCTTGGCCACAAGGGCACAGTGCTGGCTCATGGTCATCCTGCTGTTCACCAGGACCCCCAGGTCCCTTTCCCCTACACTGCTCTCTAACAGGTCTTTCCCCAACTTATACTGGAACCCGGGGTTGTTCCTATGCAGATGCAAGACTCTACACTTGCCCTTGTTATATTTAATTCAATTTTCCCCCGGCCAACCCTCCAGCCTGTCCAGGTCTCACTGGATGGCGGCACAGCCTTCCAGCATGTCAGCCACTCCTCCCAGCTTAGTGTCATCAGCAAACTTGCTGATAGTACACACTATTCCCTCATCCAAATCATGGATGAATATATTGAATAATACCAGTCCTAGTAGCGACCCTTGAGGCACTTCACTAGATATAGGCCTCCAACTAAACTCCGCCCCATTGACCATGACTCTCTGGCTTCTTTTCTTCAGCCAGTTCGCAGTCCACCTCACTACCCTATCATCCAGTCCACACTTCCTCAGTTTAGCTGTGAGCATGCTGTGAGAGACTCGGTCAAATGCCTTACTGAAGTCAAGGCAGACCACATCCACTGCTTTGCCATCATCTATCCACCTTGATATGTCTTCATAGAAGGCTATGAGATTGGTCAAGCATGACTTCCCCTTGGTGAAGCCATGTTGACTGCCCCTAATGACCCTCTTATCCCTGATATGCCTTGAGATAGCACCAAGCATAAGTCGTTCCATCACCTTTCCAGGGATGCAGGTGAGGCTGACCAGTCTATAGTTACCCGGGTCCTCCTCCTTGCCCTTTTTGAAGACTGGAGTGGTATCTGCTTTCCTCCAGTCCTCAGGCACCTCTCCCATTTCCCACAACTTAGTAAACATGATGGAGAGTGGCCTAGAAACAGCTTCAGCCAGCTCCCTCAGCACCCGTGGGTGCATCCCATCAGGACACATGAATTTATGGATGTCCAGATTGCTTAACTGCTCCCTAATCCAGTCCTCATCAACCAAAGCAGATACCCCCATTGTCCTGACTTCCTCTGGAGCCTCAGGGGTACAGGGCTCCTCAGGACAGCCTCCAGCAGAGTAGACAGAGACAAAGGAGGCATTCAGTAACTCTGCCTTCTCTGTATCTTCTATCATCAGGGCACCCACCTCATTCATCAGTGGGCTTACGTTGCCTCTGGTGTTAGTTTTATCTGCCACGTATTTGAAAAAGCTCTGTCTGTTGTCCTTGACCCCCTCTAGCCGAGTTTAATTCTAAGGAGGCCTTAGCTTTCTCCCGACATCCTCTGACAACAGCCTTATATTCTTCCCAAGTGGCCAGCCCCTCCTTCCATAATCTGTAAACCCTCCTCTTCCACCTGAGCTTGCCCAGCAGTTCCCTGTTTAACCATGCAGGTCTCCTGGCTCCCTTCCTTGACTTCCTATGTGTCGAGATGCTGACCTTGTGCCCAGTAGAAACAGTCCCTGAGCACTAACCAACTATCTTGGGCCCTTTTACCTTCAAGCAGCCTTGCCCATGGGATTTCCCCCAGCAATTGTTTGAAAAGTTTGCCCTGCTGAAGTCCAGGGTTGCAATTCTGCTTGCTATTCTGCTCCTGCCACATGAGATCCTGAACTCCATTTCATGGTCACTGCAACCAAGGAAGCCCTCAACCTTTACTGCTTCAACCAGCCAAGGCTGGCTTTCTCATTACTCCAAAGACTCACTTTTCCATCTTCCCACTCTATTATTAAGCTGGCTGAAACAGATTTATCTTCATGTGATATCAAAGACTAACAGTCCTATCCACCTGAAAGATTTCTTTATATCTAGGACAAAATTCTGAGGTTGAAAAGGGTCACATGAACAACAAAGCCTACCTTGGTTAACACTGCTTATGGAAGCATGCAGAGGCACTTTGAATAGCAGTTAAGAGATGACAGTTTTTATTAGTCTGAAGTCGCTTCCGTTACATCTGGGATGTTGTCTCCGTCAAGCAGGAACACAGATTTTGCTGAAGCATCACAAGCTGTAGGTACCCTCTAGAAACACTTCAAGAATCACAGTATGGCAACTATCATAGTAGCGTAGAAGAATATCAATTTATCATCTTCTCTCTCATGCAAGAGGAACCCTTTATATCCCTGGACTCTGCTTTTCCAGGAACAATGGAAAACAAGTCTTCCCTAGAGGCAGCCACAAGCCTTCTACTAAACACTGTTTCAGAGTGCTTGGAACACAACAGATTTTTTTTTCAGGCAAGAACAAACTACATTTTTTTTCCTTTTCTTTTTTGAAGTACATTTTACTACCCAATTCGTACAACTGGTCTTTATCCCAACAGGAAGAAGAATTTCTTGAGAATGCTTGTATGTGGAGGGAGGGAGAAAAAGAAAAAGACAGTACGCTCTATAGGAATCAGTCCTGATAAGACAGGAATTGCCTGGCCTGTTTGTACTGATTCGCTGTACTGCATTTTGCAGGGCTAAGCAGAGAAGCCAGGTGCTGAGGATTAGCAGTCCTGCTGGTCTGGATGGGAAGGAGAAGAAAAAAAGCCTGTTGACTTTACTGGTAATTTTCCCTTCATTTTAGTCACTTCAATAATCCTTGCTTCACTGGTAGGGATGAAACTGGGCTCAGAGTACTATGAAATATTAAGACCGGGTAGCAATTTCTCTGTCCTGAAGACCATGGATGTATTTGCTCCTAAATCCCACCCTGCCTCACCTTCTGCTTTTCTCAAAGAACTTACTGACTTAGGGTTTAGAACTCTAAGGGAACTCAGATAAGTTCCTCTTCCTATTACACAAGACACATATAAACCCAGTTTTGCTTGTAGCTCCACAGTTAGATGAACTAGGACAGCAGTAAAAGGAAAAGGAAATGTTTAGAAGGAAAGAACCTGATAAAGAGGTTACAAGACAACATCAAATATCATTGGCAGTGCCCATTGATCTCTGTTCTCAGATGCAGCTTTGGAGAGGGGTGGCAGGATATACTTTGTTGTCAGGAATATAAAACGACTCAAGTGCATACTTTCTATAATCACACACCACCATACAGGGTTCATTTTCCTAGTTCTGAGCACGGGAAAATACAGTTTGTTTCCCAGTCCTGATTATCTTACTCTGGAGGCTAGAAGTGAGATGGACAGCACTCTGCTTACAGCTATCCAAAAGCGACACCTGTTACAGGACAGAATTGCTTTTTGTCACTGACTTCACCTGAAACTGAAAGGACAGTACTTGCTGCAGACATCTAAAACTGTTCACATTCAACTTGATCGCCACCCTCCTCCTTCCCTCCATATCACAGGCAGCCCTGAAACAAGGTAACGTCAGACTCATTAATAATAACATTTTAGTTAGAAAAATTTCAGACTCGCTTAAAGTATTTAAACTAATGAAAATAATATCAAAAGTTTAAGTCACCAGCTACTGCAGAGACAGAGAACAAAAACTCTCCAAGGAGTGTTTCCTTGCAACCTATGACAGGCAGATACAATCCTGAACCTCAAATGCAGGCAAGCAGAAGTATCCATTGTAGTAGAGCCATACACACTGATTTTAAAAAAGAAAGTATAATGCAAATGGAAGAAAGAAATCATAACACAAGCACCAAATCTTACTCTCCTCGGTTATGCAAGGTGTTGAAATTCCATGCCAGACTCTCTTCTAGGCTAAACTCATAAAGTCGCTAGTGTAAATAAAGAATAACTCCTCTGAAATGAGTACAGTATTGCCATTCTAAGGAAAATAAAGTTGACTGATATTAAGGGATATTCTGTTCAGGTGAGGAGATGTGGCTCATAAGTAACAGAAGTTTAAAAATCCACTGAAGTTTGACAGTTAAAATAAAAAGAACTTTAAAAAAAAAATATACCTGAAACTTTCCAAACATGACCACTTGAAAACACTTGCAAGGAACAATGTTTTATAAATCTAACATAGCGGACTTCTTTTAAAGCAAAGAATACACTTACTGTGGTTGCATTTGCTGAGGTAACCCAACAGGAGGTTTCTGCTTGATGGTGAATGCCATCTGAGTCATAGGGCCAACCTTTCGTGGGACCTGCACCTTCTGAGAGAAGGTCTGCTGGGCAGCCTGCTGGGGGATGGGCCACGGGGGAACAACAGGGCTCCGGCCTCCAGTGGAAGATGTGTCTTGCACGACTGTATCCTCACACGAATTACCTTTTGTTCCTGGTTTACACACACAAAGCTGAGGTCGCAGGCACATCCCTCCATTTTGGCATGGTGGTGCACAGTTAGCTAAGAAAAGACATTTTAAAAAGTACCTGTGAAACAAAGCACAAAGGAAAATGCAAACCCTCCCCACAACAAAAAAAGGCATTAATTTCTAACATTAATTGGAGTAGGAGAGAACAACATTGCTAAGCTCCACAAAAGGCAGTATACAAGTTGGTATAGATTTTACTGCTTTCCTACATAAGACATGCACAATGTTTGAACAACTTCAAAAAGTAAAATGCTGGTGAGCTAAAAATAAAATAGGAAATGCACAAGTCAAGAAATACAGCATTATTTCAAATCTTCCTGTTCGTGGCCTTTTATACTTTCCCTGCATCCTCCCTCCCTACATTTTAACAACCAAACTGCATCTGATGAAACAATATTATGCAGATTATACAATTTTACTACCGATCCACGCTTGGATTCATTCTCTTACTATTCAAAATCACAGATCCTCCATAGGTACCTGGAAGGAATCCTTACAGTCACATTATAGGTGACCAAAATGATGCAGAAAAGCATGAAGTGACTCAACTCTTCTCCCATAAAGCCCAAATGAAATTCCTCCAATATCACCACGATAGTAACACAAAACAAGAGATTCATAAACGGCTGCTACAAAGACACAGCTACACCTAGGGGCTGCATTCATTGAGGAAGCATCAGTGCTTGTGATTTTCCTAAACTAGCTTCTAGACATTCTTGTTACCACCAGTGAAAAGGCATCAGATTATTCAAAAGACAATTTACCTTCAGATACCTGCCTTCAGATAAGATTAATAACACTGTGTTGCTCTATCCACTGACTACAGAGGGAGTCTAGACTCAACACCCAGCTTGTAGATGTAGTTAATGCAGGATCAATTCAATTCTGACTGAGCAAGAAACTTGGAGAAGATTCAAATGCCACGAAAAAATTAAAAGGTGCAGAAGTGGTTGCTGATCATATGTATACATAACACTGCAAAGGCATGCCTAATTTGAGGATTTTGTTTGGATGCTTAAACTTACAAAGCTATTGTATGTAGAGTGTGTTAAAATAACACCAAAATGGCAAAACAAATTGATTATCTTATCCAGAGGATACAATTTAACAGTAAAGTACAATTATAATTAAAATAGCTATGAAAGTTATTTCTTCATTAGTCTCATTACAGTTGGCATACAATTAAGCATGAATAATAGCCACTGCTGAGCTACTTTGCTCCTTCAAACTAAGCATACTTTACCAATACTGAAAAATCTTTTAACATAAACAAAATGATATGCCAGATCATAAAGTCTGCAGGTTTTACTAAAATAGGTAAGATCATATCTTAACATGTGATTCTGCACCATATTCAGTTATATGCAGATACACATTTTTTAAATTAAGTCAGTTCACAGCATTCATCCAAATAAATTGGAGTACTCTGCACTTCAAGTTTTAATACACGCATTTATATATAACAATAAAGTAAACACACTAAGTAACTTATTAGGACGGGACTGTGTTAATTTGGAGGACTAATCTGCCAACTGATAATACCCTCTGATACAGATATATCATGCATAGCACCTGTACACAACTCCAGAATTCCCCTAAAACTTTAACTTGTGCTTTCTATGGGCTTATACTAACATATACCTTACCCTTCATTTGTTGTTCAGCAACATTTCTCCTTTTCAATACTACTTAGCTGAGCTAGCTTAATTGCATATTTTGCATCTCTCTGGCAACAAAAAAGAATCATTTGCTTACTTATATTTCTGTTTATTTTTGAGACTATATTTTGTCTTTGCTGGAAGACTGAAGATAATTTTCATGGTAAACTTGAGAAAGGATCTACAAGCAGCACATACTGTAAATATACAAGCCAGCTCTTCTTTTGTGCCTAGCTTTGAAGATCTAGATTGTGCTACAAACAGTAAAAATTTGCATATATGCACATGCCTGAAATTAAATATATCTTTGGAATTCTAATCAAGTTTCATTGGCTTTGCAGAGACTCTAAGACCACAGACCCCAGTATCCGGAAGTCCCATTTTTACAACATGTAAAAAAAAAATTCATGCTTAACAGATACTTCTGGAGATTATCAACATGCACTGATATTAACCTCCAGGCATCTCAATAAATTATTTAAAAAACAAAAATCAAACACTGAAATAAACTAACAAGACCCCCTCCAAAAAGTCAATATAACAAAGTAACACTCTGCCATGACACTGGTCATTGTGTACCTCTTAACTCTCAAAAGTGAAATAACAATTTATACACGTGCAAAAGACAATCCTAAGAAAACTGCAACTCTTTTTTCCTGTAGTTAAGAACCAAAGCTGTGCTTCAGAAGCCTAAGAAAACTTAAGTTCCCACTTATCGAAGTGAACATAACATTGCAATGAATTTAAAACTACGCAGCTGGAAACAGAACCTGGTTTGAAATTATCTTTTTCACCCAGACTTGATGAGTCTTACTTCACTAACAGCAACGTAAATCCCGAAAGTTTTTCAGCTTTACATATACATAAAGCACACTGAGCTCTGCATGACAAACTGCATTACTCTAGTCAGCCTTAAAACAAGCATCAGCAGACCCAACAAATACAATATAAAATACCCACTTTGTCTCAAATCATGTGAACAGTGACAATACAGTAAAAAATTGATTTATTAGATCTTCACAGCAACGTGCCCTTTGACTGAAGTTCTTCATTAATATCGCATAGTATAAGATCAAAAAATAGGATAAAAGATCACATTTTTAGGAAAAAATTAACATTTTAATCTACACAATGTCTCAGTTTAATTTTAAAAGTGTTCAAAACAGCCGCAGTGTGCCAAATGTATGACCTAATTATTTCATTTGAAGACAACAATAATGGCACATGTAACTGAAAACACCATTATCTTCCATAAAGCTAAGCTTCCAAAAACCAGAGTGTAGAAGCATTACATTTAAAACTAAAAAGCAGGCCAATATACTCCTGTTAAAGGCAATAGGCTTGGTCCTGTTTATTTCAAGGAGGTCAAGACTAAAAATTCAAAATGGAGCTTGGCAAAAATGCGAATAATGAGACCAGGCTTAGCAAGTCAGAACAAAGATTCACTTAGTCAAGTCTCCTCTCTCCTTTACTAAGGTAGATGCTTAAGGACAGGTGTAAGGACAGGGTGAGGAACAGTAGAAGTTTATAGTTAGAAGAATTACAGGCTCGTCAACTTCCTGAGCAAGACTACTGGTTTTGTGTTGAATAACCCCCAACAGATTTTTCTGCCAGGAGTTTACTAATCTGCTTTTTGAACTTGTCAGTTCAGCATTCAATATTTACTGTGTCAAGGAAGCTACACTGGAAGACCAGGAACAGGCAATATAACCAAACACCGACCACTTCCCAGAAATGTGGTGAAGGAACACAGCGTTCTTTTGGGCTAGTTTTTCGTGTTTTGAGACCATGCATACTGTATCTACTAAAAGTAAAGCCACTGTGCCACATTTGCTTTGGAAGTCCCTACATTACAAAAAGCTGAAAGCATTTTCTGTGGCTGTATCCCAACATGTTCATCCTTTTTATGCATCTTTCCATAATCAACTAATGCTCGCCACCACTGAAGACAGAACACTGGGTTAAAGGGACACATATCAGGCCTGGTATGGCTGTATTTACAACAGCCTTTCAGAAAAGTATGAAATAATAACATCACCACCAGGCTTAAACAACCCCTTCCAACACAGCTGTATGTTGTTTTGGGACTGATCTATACATATGCACTTCTCAGTCCACATGTTCATGTTATTTTGGTTAAAGGGTATATAAATATTTGCAGGAGCAAGACCTAAAATAAAAGGTTTATAATAGTTTTTAAATACGTAAATATTTTAAAACTTCTAGATATACAGAATTTATTTCTGTTTTCATATATACTAAATTAAGCATAATTATATGACATTAGTAAGTATAAATTAACATATATTGAAGAAGTTTAGACAATTTTTTTCACACCTTTCAAATGAATGAAAATATAGGTACAACTAATTCCACTTATAATGAGAACAACTTTTATACTAAATTCCTGAATCACTAATCACTTTGATTTTACCACGTTTCACAATTACCTTCTTCAAACACTAACATCTCACACAGAAGTTTATTCCCTTGTGTCTCTAGATCGTGTGGAGAATCGACATTCACAAAAACGTACTTTTCAGTGAGAAACTCAACATAAATTTAAAGGCCCCCGAATTTTCCTGCACTCAAGTTTCTAACCTTTTAGACTCCACTCCACCTTTAAGCATCTACTTTATCAAGAAACTGCTTTTGGTTAGTATTATACTTAAATATCCACAAAAATTTTTCAATATCATTAATTAATTTCTAATACTTTGATTCAACAATTATACTACAACAAAATGTTGTGAGTTGTGTTATTTCTACTGAGTCCATACACCAGATTTTTTTCCTTTTCACATAAAATTTAACATACTTTTTTTCCCCCTTCCTCTTAACCACACATAGTCAAGCAGAATGCACTGACTTGCAACAAATTTCATCACTGTGCACACTGGCACAGTATCTACCAACTTCACTCATACAAGTGCATAAATCCTGTCAGGCAAAATATATGCTACAGGGCAAACAGAAAATACAGTAATTCAAAAGAGGATTATAAGCGTGAGTCTTCTTCAGTTACCAGCATAAAATGGTTGAGAAATGATGTATGCATCAAATTTACAGAAAGAGAAAAAAACACAGTGACGCCTATACTTAGAGCAGAAATTTCAAGTCCCTTTTACATGCAACATAGAAATACCATTAAAGGCATAACAAATACTGTCTTTCTTATTTCATTAATTCAAGATTTCTATTTCCCAAGCACACAAGGAAACCAAAGCAAAATTCATCTTGGTTGAGTGCTCATCCTAAACAAAAAGTTGTGATACAAAGACACCTTTAATTCCTATTGTGTTGAAAGACAGAATGATGATCCCCCACCGATTCCAAAAGAAAAGCAGTGAAGCATTTTCTCTGGAGAGCAACAAGCTGTGGGTTCTGAAAGGAAAGAGGCATATTCTGGTTTCCCTCAGAAAAATCCTAATACGGTGCTGACATCCTGGAGAAAAGCAAAGTGTATAATAGTCCCCTGTTCTCTGAATTGCCTTACCAATCAGTTCACCACTTACTTTTACACTTTTATTCTGGATACCATTTTAACTCTTTTAAGTCATTGTCAGGACTAAGGATGCAACACTGGAGACTAGAAACCCAAAAGCTAATTGAAGGAACATTTGGTGCTCACCATCTAAGACAGAGGTGCCAAACTAATTTTCCCCAGGGGCCACATCAGCCTGATGGTTTCCTTCAAAAGGCCAAATGTAATTTTAGGACTGTATAAATATAACTACTCCTACATTTATACAGTCCTAAAATTACACTCAGCCCTTTGAAGGCAACTGCGAGGTTGATGCAGTCTCCAGGGAAAATGAGTCCGACACCCCTGACCTAATGCTTTTCTGGGGGATTTACTAATACTTCTCCATCTGAATATCTCTCTCCAAACAATTTTTTCATTGAGGATGGGGAAAGAGGAACTTGTGACCAATGTTGTAAGACCATTCTATTAAAAAGCTGAAATTACTTAAATAATCAGAAGAAACGGCATTAACTGCAGAAACCTGTATGATGTCTACACTACTAATGGAGGAAGTATTAGAACCACGTCTGTCTTCCTACACAGGATCTTTGTTTTTATCATATAGTCTCAGGGACCTCTTTCCCTAAGTATACTTCAAATAAAAGCATGTGATACTTTGAATTCTTCAGTGGTCCACTTCAAAACATCTGATGCATTCCCACACTGAGATAGATGGCTACACAGACATGACATCCAAGAAAGGAGGGAAACAAAAAACAATGTTTTTGGCATACATTTCTCTTTAAAAAAAAACCAAACAAAAATCAGTTTCTCTCCTAATGACAACATAATGTACTTTATTAAGATTACTGTCTATATATCTTCACAGTATTATCTCTAAATGCTAAGAATTACCAGAATTTAACAGCAGCTATACTCAAATACTTCAAAAGCATAACTTCAGCAAAGGGACACATTTTTTTTTATCAGTCATAAGAATATAACACACTGTTTGATACTTGGTGTTTGCATTCATGTTCTGTTTACTGAAGTTTAGCATAAATACTTAAGTTGGACTGTACAATCTGTGAGATATTTTTAAGTATTTAATTACATGAGATCATCATTATACATATTCTAACAGTATGAACATTTCACATGCTATAAATCCATCTATCATTTCAGTATTTAAAAAAAAAATAATCATTCACTATAGAAAGGACTAATCCAAGGAAACCAGCAGATTCACGTTATATGCTGTTCTTGCTTGCTAGAGTGGTTAACACTCCAATCTGCAATCCTTTTAATTCTCTTAACCTTTCTCATTACAGTGCTTACAAAATATTTTCTAAGAAATATGCAGAAAACTGAACAAACTAAGAGAAACTCAATAAAGAGATAATTGAAAAATTAACCGGATGCAGGATTCAGACAACTGAAGTGTTACAGAAAAGAAATACCAGAGAAAAGACTATCAATCATAATAATTAAAAAGCTAAGAACGATAACATTTTTCCTAAAACCAACCAACTCGCAATACAAGTTCACCATTCAGTTAAGCTTCTCTGTAAATCTAGGCCTGAACTGCCATCTAGAGATAATAAAAAAACTGACTTGAACTATGAAAAAGCAAAACATAGGACATAAAATATAGGACATAAAACCATCCCCCTTTATCAGGGAGCAGCTCTGCAAAACTCTAGGTTTATGCAGGGATTACTATTTGCATTTCACAAAAAAAGAATATGGCTGAGCAGAACGATTTTTAGCTCTATATTTAAATGAATATCCTGCCTTACTAACATGTTAAAAAAAAAAAAAATCCATCTTCCCCTTCTGTGTGCAGTCAGGAATGCAGAGAGATGCTGAAGCTTTGCTTTCTTTCTGTAGTCAATGGAGACTATCTGCTTTCTAGGAATAAATTATGCTAGATAAGTCAAGTACCAGTAGAACAAAAACAAACAAACAAACAAAACCACTAAAGCAAAATCCTCAAACCCAACCTAGCACCAGTCCACATTAGTTACAGAACACAGACTCACTTGACAACCTGAACCACCCATAATCTACTAACACCTGGCACTGCAGCATTTAAACAAGCAGCCAGTCTGGGGGGACGTGTGTGCCCCTTTCCATCCATCTTCCACTCTCCCTGTAGCTCCCAGGCAACCCACACATGCTTTAAGGCAGGTTCAGCTAACACAAGCAGCCCTTCATGTTGGAGGCTGTTAAGAATGGTCTCATTAGAGGTGCTGCACCTAACTTCTTCTGAAGGCCCTGTAGAGTGCAGAAACCCACTCCTCACTATACCCCCACTTTCCCAAAAGCCAGGAGGCTCACTGATCCCAAACACACAGGCACTTTGCCCTGTGCTCTCACTTTGCTGGAGGCAAAGGAGAGTGGAACATGCCCCACCTCCAGCTCTGCCCTTCTCCATGCTCACGAAGAGCAGCCATACAGAAGAGAGGTGCAAGCCCAGTATTTTAAGCAAATATCACTTCACTGTCAACACATCATTTTGTTCCTGCACTTGTGCAGAACCAGGAGAACACTGCGAAATCGCCAGATGAATCACAGCTCCCCACAGCACCTGCGCAGCTTTCTGCACCACTTCCAAGTTACACACTGAAAACAAAGAGCCAACAAATCTGAAAGGGAAAAAAAAATAAATTAAAAAACCCATAGTTTTCTGGGTTCCTTCTGATACTATCTTAACATAAGAAGTGTTCAAGGCTTTTTAGCCACTGTAGATTTACCAGAACTTTACTACATGTTCTGCTTCTGTTACCATGAGCTGAATGAGTTCACTATCGATCTGTCATCTGCTTCAGTGCAGGAGCACAACATCTAGAGAAGTTTCTTTTAAGGTTCTTTTTTTGTTTGATTTAAAATCTATATACACACACAGTATCTGTATGAAATAGAGACTATTTATCATTATAACCTTGTTTGTTTCCAGTAAAGTCCCAAATGGCTCACAAAAAAAAGGTTGGGTAGGTTTCACCTCATACTAATTGTGGACTTAAGCTTCCTCACCGAAACACAGCAACGGCGCAGGGTGCGGTCACATTTGTACAGCAGGTAACAGTGCCATGCCTACTCGTAGCTCTTGCTGCCTCCTCTGGCAGGAGGGAGGCTGACTGCCACCAATGGCCAGAAGACAGATGCTGTGCTCGAAGTCTGCATTACTGCTTTAGCTCAGCTCAGGATTCTCTCTTGAAGCATATCTTACCAATCGCACTCACTGAGGTTTGGTTCATGTTGTGGGGCCATCTTAAGGCACATGTATTCTATTTCTTTTAGATGCAGAGAAAATAAATAATAAAAAAACTAAACCAAACACATGAACACTCCAAGAATGCACCTAATGTATTTCAGCCTCATGTTGGCATTCATTCCACGAGACCAGACTACACCTAGTCCAAAATAAAACACTAAGCCCCGAAATGTGCATACCATGGGCCTCAGGTCATCAAAACCAAAGGCTTTAGTCTATAGATCTCCTGTCAGTCCACACTGCTTGCTAATGTAGAAAAGGCCAAAGATTACAAAAATCTGAACCCTCTCATTCTCTCCTCTTCCCAAGGACAGCAAGCAAAAACTAAAGCAGAATAGAACCACCACTAAGGGCTAACAAGAGCTTTCCCACTGCAAAAGCCAATCTATCCCTTGTATATGAAATCCAGAAGTTTTATTTACATATTACAGTAGCAAGCACAGTAGAGGCAAAACCAAGCTATTCAAGTAATGGCTTTCAATTTTTTCAATTCTGAAGTGTTTAAAAACAACATCAAAGAATAGGTTAAAAAGGACCAATGTACAGGTTAGTTACATGAGGTCAAAGTAGTTATGTCTCTTTAAAATTGAGACATTTAATTTTTATTTAGACATAATTTGAAGGAGATTGATACTGCTTTTACTGAGATGATGGTCTTAAAATGAGAAGACACATTTGGAAAGAGTATGTTACAGTTAGGCTTTGTATATACAATGTAAATAAACAGAACTTGGTAAAACTCAAAGCCATAAAACTGATGAAACACAAGCCTCAGGAACCATTTATCACCAGAAAACCTCTATGAAGCACAGCAGCAAACATGTGAAGTGCTCAGTTCCAACAATCAGAAGTACAGCTCTCCTGGATACCACCATTTCTAAGAGCCAAACTGTAGACAGAAGAGTAGATTCTGAGCAACCCATATTAAAATATTTAGTTGTACAGACTTTTGTATCTAAACTGGGGGACTATGTGTGCTTCCAAGTTTCCAGATCTGGATTCTAACCCTATATCAGAACAAGACCTAAGTATGCAACCTTTACCTCACCTTCCCCAAGAAATTCAAGCGCACAAGCTAGAAGAAACCTAGAACATGGTCCATCCAGGTCTTGGACAACTTGGGGTCCAGAACATCTGGTCACATTGTAAAGTGTCCTTGTCCTGAAGGAGAGACTAAGCCATAGCATGCTAACTCAGGAATAGCGACAAGTATAGCCCTGGAGGTTTAGGGATCAGGTCACTCAAAATGAACAGCAATACACAGGCAGAGGCCACGCAGATGTGGGAACCGAACAAAGGGAAACCTTCCTCTTAGCAAGTATTAGCACAACTTTCTAGTCTCCTGCATCAGCAAGACTCTACTGAAGTATATTTTCTTATTCCGAAAAATAAATTAAGCCTTGTTTATCTATAGAGCATTTATTTAATGTTTCGTCAGAAGTCTTCAAAAGACCGGAGAACTAGCAAGATAACCTTCTAATACAAAAAAAAGTTAACAAACATTAACAAATGGTCTCATTTTCTGATGACCTTTCTAAGGTGCCTGAGCACACGACAGACCGGAAAAAAACTTAATGACCAAATTCAAAGAATCCAGTCCAGGCCCAACTTAAAATCCTCACCTTATGTCCATGCATGGAATACATACACGCACAAATACATACATGCACACATAAAACACCTTCAGCCAAAGAAGACGTGAGATCCTTATCCTCTTAATTGACAACAATGGTGTATGTGGATTCTACAACTACACAGACAGTAATTCCTCTCCCTATATGAAATTTAATCACAATCCTGCAAAATCCACTTCCTTACCTGTTTGCCATATAAGCCTTTCTTACACCTCTACAGTAAGAAGTTCATGCTTCACTATCCCATTAACACTCAACTCTCTCCTTCCCACTAGCATTAGTTAATTCTCATTGTTATGACAGTAAAAGTCAGAATTTCTCCAGGCAATGCTGTTTTTCAAACCATCCAGTTTACATTATGAACACTCACAAATAACCAATATTAACACTCCAGACAAAAAGTATTATTATACATTTTAGAAGGGGTCTACTATTACAATAAGGTGGTTCTTTCAAGCTTTTTTTTAAAATATCAGATCCTGCATAGAGTAGATAATTTCTTACTTGACTTCCCAAAGTGAAAAACAGCTCCTTGTGATCATTAAGAAAAAAAAAAACAAAACCAGAACAAACAGAAAAGCGTATTAGGTAGGAAGTAGCATTAACTGAAAGAAATTTAGTAGCAAGTAACAAAGTAGGAGACAACAGGTTTCAATAGGATAAACATGCAGTTGAGAGGTAGGAACTCCTAATTTCCAGTTTAGGCCTTCCCGTCAGTTGTTGTAACTTGTCCAAGGCCACATTTAACCTATGGTTCAATTTCCATAAATGAAATAAACAACAAAAAACCCACACTCTAGATTTTACTTGCCTTACAGCCATGTTATAGAACTAATTAATGTTTCTATAATGCTCTGGTAATGCAACAAGTACTAACAAAACATCATGTCTCCAGTATTGGTGGTATCTTCTTATTGCACTTGCACAGATTATAACCTATGATAACTATGACTGGAAGACAACATTTGCCATAAACCCTTTCACGTGCTTATAACTTTCCAGAGTGTTTATTGCTGTGGTTGAATTTTTGCCACCTTTGTCTGTAGCCCAAGGTGTATGTTCTAAACGCTTAAAAAAAGTTGCTTTTGATTGTTAGAAGCTACTCTCCCAGCATAAAGCAATTCTGAATACTTTTAATGCTGACCTTTATGATTTAATCTTTTTAATTATAATGACGGAGTTCTTATAAGCAAAGTCACACCAAGTTTGAAAAAAGTTCTTAAGATAAAATTTTACCATGTAAAACTGAGGCACATTCAGGCACAAAGGGGGAAAACCTATATGCCTAAAATCAGATACAGTGGACATTTTCATACAGGTAGTAAACAGGAACACAAAAGATCACTTTCTGAGGACAGACTGTCAGGCTTCCAAGGGAACATGAATACTGTAAACACAACAGGCAGTCCAGCTTCAAACTAAAATTTAGAAAAAGGACTTGAAAAGCCCACTTGCTTCCTCTGTACAGATGCTGCCCTCTGACCCACACAGAAACATTTCTAATACCCCCTGTTGCTGCTGCCAAGGGAAATGCAGTGCAGCTGCCACTGCTCCCAGCTAGACTGCCTGGGATGGAAGTCCCCCAAGGGAACGGCAGCCATAGCCCACGCCTGAGAAAGCAGGGCTAGCAAACACCACCATGCACAAGAGAGGGGAAGATTAACAAAGCCCGGACTTCAAGAACATACCTCCTCCCTTCGACAGGCAGGCTTACTAACACAGGTGCAGCAGAGCAGAAACACATGCTGCTTGCTTCAGCCTGGGATTACACCTGAGCTAATACGCCTCACTGATCAGAGCTGGCTCTCAGCACTCTGGTTCTGGAAGCACAATGTAGACAAATGGAAGTTGGCTCTGGAAAGAGCCAGTTTGGGCCTGGGGTTCATTAGCTCAGGCTTTTCACCATGCAAAGGAATATAAACTGGCCTTAGAGGCCAAATAACTTATTAAAGTGATACTGAGCCTGAGCTAATAAACCCTGACAGATGCAAACGGACTCTGCAGGAAGTCAGTTCAGGTGTGCCTACATCTGTCACAGAATTAATTCACAACTGCAATAATCCACTCAAAAACAACTAAGAGTCCACTATCTGAATTTAGAAATAATTTTTATAGGAAAAAAAAAGGGGTTAACTTTTGCTCAGTTATAGGGTTTCTGTTCTTCTGAAAGAAACATTGGGAGGTTCAAGAAACGGAGATATCTGGCTTTTATGACTGTGCGACTAATCTTCCACAGCTAAATCAAGTCAATACTATCTCGTGCTTTGCCTAAGTTACAGAACAGGACTTCAGTACATTTAGTGCTCCCCTTGGCTTGCCAAGAGAGGGGTAAAACTGAGAAGATCCAAGCCATGTGTATTATACCACTGGTGGGAGGTATCAGAGTAGCATCAGAACAGGCAGCAAAAATATTTAATGCAAAGGAGAGCCATATATCAGAGACACAAAATTGAGAAAAAAATAAAAAAGGTCAAAGAGAAAATCTCCCCCACCTTTCTTTGAACTATTTCTCTGTTCTCCTATTCCTCCAATATCTATATGAATGAACCAAGTAATTAATGGATTTAAATGAAATTCTACACAGCTATTCCATAAAAATCTAATTGCCTGACTTAGTTCTCACTGAAGACCCTAAAAAGACAACGGAATAAAAGAAGAGAAGACAAAAAAGAATGGTGGAATGATAATGGGAGAATGTAAAAATGACAAAACTTATAGGACAGAAAGCAAAGAAACCTACTTGATGAAGTTGTCTGGAAATAAAAGCTACTAGAAGACAGAGCCACAAAAAGTAAAATTGTTTGGATTTCATCCAAAATAGTGAAAATAAAATTAGCTGACAAGAGTATTGCAGTTGAAAAAAAAGGTTTTTACTTCATCTCCTGAAATTATTAAGAGTTTCTTTCATTTTGATTAGTCTTCCGGCTAAGGTACATGTTTATTAAGCTCTGCAATTAGCCTCAAAATACCAATGTAAGGTGAAGAATATAATTCTAATACTTGTAATGTGTGTTAAGCAAAAAAAAAAAAAAAAAAAAAAAGGTGACCAATCTAACACAGCAGCATGTATTTCAAGCTGAAAATGTTATTTTAGAAGACTATCTTAAATGCATGTCTTAAATGCATGTTGAACAGGGAATTGTGAAGTTTTGTCTTTAACACCCTACTGTAATAAAGTCTTTGCTTCTTAGCAACAGCTCCACGCAGGTCAAAGGTACTTGACCTTACTGAGGATTACAAATGGGATTGCTCCCTATTGTGAAAAATCCTACACAGAGACAAAAGCCACCATAAAAAAAACCCAAGCAGACTTTTCATCTTGAAGGCATGGTTTACTCCAACTCTCCCAGGGACAGAAGTCTGTCCTGCTGAACAAAAGCAGTGTTTCTGTATCTGCCCCATCTCACTGATACCTAAAGGAGTTTCCCCAAAGAAGTATGTCCTTATAGTCTTCCATGACCTCATGGTAACATCATTCTAGTTTAGCCACTTGCAGTCAACCTGAACCCTGCTTAAACTAGGAGAAATTCTTACTCTTTCATATTAGAAAGGACAACCTGTGTATAATAGTATTGACCTGATCAGTATCAGCTCATGCACATATTTTGTGTTTCTAGATACATCCCTCTACAGGAACTTTTTAAAGCCCAGTCATTTTGCCTTGTTTGACGCTTCAAAAACTCCATGTCCTAAGCATGGGACCATTCACACAGGCTGCTGGTAAAAGGACAGTGTGGGTATGTGGCAATGCCTTGCTCCCCGACTTGTGCTCCTCCAGCAGGTTCTTTACCCTATTAAGCCCCCCATTCAAAAAATTCCTAACATTCAAGCATTAATGCATGGTGGGTTTTTTCCACAAAAAATAACCTCTGTGAAGTCCTCTCCAAAAACGCCACTATCTGTACCGAGAATAAACATAGAAGGCACCCACTGTTCATCCTTTAGCAAAGCTGAAGGTTAGCAAGGAGGGATTTAAGGATGAAAAGTGAAGTGTTAACAACTGCCAGGCACCACGACGCCAGGGGAGAAGGGCTCGAGCCAGTGCACCGGTTAACCACGCCAGTGTGGTGCAGGTGGGCTCAGACGGCACCTCTTTCTGCTCACAGCCGATGGGCGGCATCCACCGCCTCACCAGACGCCACTGCGGTGCCCACAGGTCCCCCCACTACCAACCACAGTGGCAACCCGCAGCCCCCAAGACCCACACGGCTACTCACGTTTTATGCACCTCTGGGAGCCCGTGGCCTTGCTCCAGCCGTGACAGCACTGCCCCCCGCACACATTGACCCTGTGGGAACACAAAAGAGGGGTGAGGGTCCGGCGGGGCGCCAACAGCTCCGCGGCAGCGGCCGGCCCCGCTCTCCAACTCCAGCCGGGCCACGGGGCGGGCGCTGGGCCGGCGAGAGAAAAGGCGGGAAGAATTAAACCTCTCGAAGAACGTTTGAGGAAACTCCTCGCCAGGCACCGGCTGTGGCTGGAAAGGCGGGCTGGCGCCTTCCTCAGAGGGCCGGGGACTGACGGGCACCCCGAGCACTGCACTCAGGAACACACACCAGAAAGGCAGGGGCCGCAGCTCGCCCCTGGCAGGGCCGGGCCCCGCCAGCCCCAGGAGGAGACGGCTGCGGGGCTCGTCGCGCAGTCGACGCCTCAGCCCAGACGCGGGACCCGCCACGGGCTGCTGGGCGGCGAGGGGAGCTGGCCCCGCGTCCGGCCTCGGATGCCGCGGGGAGGCGGCAAAGTAAAGCGCCCACAGCCGGTCTGCGGCCAGCCGGGCACCGGCGGCGGGCAGGTAACGCCGCAGTGCCCCCCAGGAGCCCGGCGTGGGTTTCCCTGTCTCCCTGCTCCTACCCTTGTCCCCGAGGGGAGGCGACAACGGCCGCGACGAAGGTAACCGGTGGGGAGGGAGGCTGCAGGCGGGCGGGCAGCACCACCGTCACCTCAGCCGTGCTGGCGGGAGGGCGCCTTACCCCGGCAGCGGCGGCAGCTGGTGCTTCTGGCGGAGGGGCAGGCCGGCGCTGCTGTTGCCGTGAGGGGCCGGCGGCGGCTTGGGCCGCGGGCCGAAGCGGGCCGGCTTGGCGAAGGAGGCGGCGTGAGCGGCGGAGTTGGGGTGGACCTGCCCGGCGGGGCCCAAGCGGAGCTGGACGCCGGCGCCGCCCGGCTTGCTCATCCGCCGGGTCCGCTCTAGGGTGCCGCCGCCGTAGCGCGTGTTCAGCTGTACGTTAAACGTGCGCTGCTGCTGCTGCTCCCCCGCGAGGAGGGTCGGGCGCTGGTGCCGGCTGCCGGAGGAGCCCGCTCGGCCGGGCTGCAGGACGTACGTGATCCTCCTCAGCCTGCCCTTCTCGGAGGCAGCAAGCGCTGGTGACAAAAGTGCACAGGCAGTGAGGAGAAAGAAGCAGCCCCATCTGATCCGAGCCATCTCCACAGCGGGAGCCCCTGCAGCCGGCGAGCTTCGCTGAGCCCCGGTGCAAGGGTTGCTTCTCCTCCAAAGGATGTGTGTGCGTCCGCTCGCTTACCCCCCTTCCTGCTCCCGGGAGGGGGGAAGGAGAAAAGCCTCAGGTTCCCCCCACCCGCTCCGTAAGCTGTTAGTTCAGCAAACACGTCGCCCCGTGTAGCAGGAAAACATCGCTGGAAGAAAGGAAGCGGCGGGTGCGAGCCGAGCCGGAGCGGGAAGGGAGGAGGAGCAGCAGCACAGGGGAAGGGTGTTTGCTGGAGGGGGGTGGTCGCAATGCAGAGCAGATGTTTCGGTTGCCGGAGCTGCCGAGGGTCTGCGGGCCTCTGTAAGAAACGGTCCTCCAGCCAGCCCGGGCTGAAAGAACACCCCCTCGCTTTTTTAAGAGTTTCTCCGCAAGTGTGTGCGTGAGGCGGGGGTGCCCGTGCCCCGGTGCCGGCCCCGCGCAGCCAATCTGGGGCCGCCGTGACGTCAGGCGGCGCTCCCGGGGCCAGGTGACAGGCGTGGGGACGGGAGAGGGGCGGCCACGGGGTCCCAGCTCCGAGCGGGCCGGGCCTGCGCCGCCGAGCAACCCCCGAAAACAGGTATTTTACCTTACAGGCGCAAACGTGCCCTCTGCCTGTGGCACAGGCAGCAGTGCTGTCCCGCACAGCCCGGGTAACGTACCGGTACTTCTGCAACGATTGAGCACGTCTATTTTAATGGATATGGGGGAGTTGAAGAATGAAAAAGAAATAAAACCTTATTTGCTGCCTGTGTCTTGCTGCGGGGCTCAATGCAACAGATTAAGGGTCTGTCTGGGTAGAGCAGTGATGTCAGATGGAGGGAAGGCTTTAAACCCCCAAAAGCTTTACATATGTGCTTCACTTTGTGGGTAGGGTCTCAATGAAAGCCCTTATCCACGTTAAAGGTAAGCACATTCCTCAGTCTCCGCCTGATGAGAGCCATAGGTTTGAGATCGTATTTAGCAGAAATCCTAGCAGGATTAGGAGGGTACATATTCTATCTTGTTTTCCTTTGTTTGTAAAAACAGTACATATTCCTAAAGAACAACATACAAACCACTTGGAATTAATATAAAAGCAAAACTGCCTACATTTTTATCCAGCGTATCTTAACTGATGTCATCCTTTAGCATTGTAAATAAAAAAACAAAGTTCACAAAATAGCCTGAAGATTATATCTTTTAAAATACTCAGAAGCTGATGAGACCAAGTTCTTTCCAATAAACTTTGTGGAGAATCAGTTTGCAAATCCAGTAGCTTGGAATCCAGGTTCTTCTCCCCGGGTTCTCCTCTGCTTTTCTCCATGGCATTAAGGACACTGACCCTGGCTCCAAACTGATGAGATTTTGTTCTTAAATGCTCTTGGTGCAGCAACACGGCCAGCACGGGGGGCAGAAGGGTTTTACATTGACAGGATTCCAGGCAAGAGCCAGTGTTAGGAGCACAACAGTCTCTTCCTCCTTGGTCCTCATCTATTTAAAACTGCTCAAAAATAAATAGATGTTTTAAATAGATGAGAGTTTGGAGCTTTCCATAGTCACAGTGCATGGGAGCCACATCAGCATTAAAGGCTTCTGCTCCTGTGCCTTCAGCGCTCTGAATTGAAACCCAGTGTTTGAAAACGCCACTAGCGGCTTGTAAATCCAAGTGGGTTAAACTAGAATGAAACTCTCAGTAAAAAAAGAAAAAAAAAAAAGAAGAAGAAGATATAAAGCCTGAAAGTAGCTCCAGCTTGATGATACTAAGAAGTGAACTGTAAGACTGCTGCCTCTTTTAGAAAATGTATACATCTGTTGGTTTTTTAACTTGGAAGACGTTCTCAGTAACTGAACTGTTCAATCTTCCTAAGGCAAACTGTTGTCGATTCTGAGTATGCTAAATGTTTTTACAGTGTTTAGGGAACAAAAAATTCCTTGAAACCAGAGAGGTGGGGTGAGGACTGAGTAAGAAGAGAGAAACTGGTGTGGTACTCGGGACTGTTGCTCTGCACAAGGCCGCTGTCCTTCAGAAGTTTTTCAGAATGAGATCACAACTACGTGTGTGGCTGGGCTAGCTGAACAGAGGGCAAAAACTGCATCATTCCACAGCACAAGCCAGTTGCTTTTAAGAAATGTGGGGTTTAAGTCATGTCAAGTAGGGGGCAAATGTGGTGTATTACTGGCTACTGTACAGCAAATGGTAAGGGACCTCAAGGGAAATATATCCACAAGGTGGATGCCTTGCATAAAATGACCTAGGTTCAAAAACATTCTTGGAAAAAATGTTAAGTATTAGCCGAGATTAATTGGTTGGGGTCAAGCACTCCTCACAACTTTACATGGCAGATTTGACTTCCAGTGTCCTTTTTGCCTCTAACAAAGAAATCCACGCTTTTCTCCTCTGAGTGTCTGGTTTGGGTTTTAGGTTTGGCTTTGTTGGGTTTGTTTGTTTGTTTGTTTTGTTGTTTGTTTGTTTGTTTTTTACTTCCTCTCTGCCTCATGTCTGGAGGGTCTTCAGTGTTAGGGTCCTAGTTTAGCCACAGTACCAAGCTGGGTTGACTGTGAAAGTTTTAACAGCTAGGACAGAACTTTGGTGAACCACTACTGTAGTCTAAAGATCAGCACAAAAGTTTTTCACACACAGAGTCCTTGCTTCCGAAGGACAAAAAGCGTGTCTGTCCAGCACCAAATAGCCAGATGCTGGGCTTTCAAAAACAAGCCAAGTGGCTACTGAAATTCCCGAGGATCCTCTAGTAAATGGTATCATCATTGCTCAAAAGAAACCTCCTCTGGCTCCCTCTCTAACCCCTTGTGGAAAAGGCACCAACGTTTTGCAGTTAGAAGCAGCCCTTGGTGTCTCACACCATCTAACAGGCACACTACTCTCTTAAAGAGCTCAGAAAGCAATGCACGGTGTTTCCATTCATTTCCCTTGTGGTTTGTTGACTACAGGATGAACACAGGGAAACATAAAAGAAGGTCCATAGTCTGTACACCTCCTGCCAGAGGGGCAGCCCCCTGGGTACTCTCCTCTAAGGGCACAGCTGAGTCTGAGAAGGGCAGAACTGGCTGGAAGATTGGGAGCAGGATGGACACAAGAGGTAGGGCTGCTGCCTGATGAGATGGCAGGATTGCTTCATGGGGAGAAGCCAGTTTGAGAGTGTATCTGCAACAAGAACCAAAATAGTGTTATTCAAACTAAAATGAAAGAAAGAACTAAACTGCCATATATGTTTTTGTTCAAGTCTCATGACTTTGGAGCCAGTCCCACGAATTGAGTGAAGAAGGACAACAGTTTTTGAGCCATCGAAGCTGGCAGCACACAGACCTCGCGGTTCTTTTTCAACAAATGAAGGAGACAGAACTGCGGCCCCATGTCTCATGGAGGATGTCTCTGGTGCATAGGCTCACAGAGCAATAGAGGGACCTTTGCAGGACACTTTAGGGAAGGTGTACATTATGTTGAGGGTGAAGTCATCTGAGCATGGGTGATCACTCAGCCTTCCTTATGCAGCACCATGCCACAGTATGTCCCCATGACCCGATGTCCGGGTTAGCCAGGCAGTAAGTTGAATGATCAGCAATGCCCGATGTGTCAGGCTGTAGGGCCAGCAAGTAGTGGTACTCTTGTAGATCCACCAAGCAGCAAGCCCTGGCCTGCAAGGAAAACTGGATTGGGAGCTCACAGTTAACATATTAGAGTTTGACAAGGTTGAATGCTGTGTTCAGCCCCAATATTGGCTACAGAAGAGCACCTTTACAGTAGTGTAGCTCGATTAGTTTCAATGATATTACTCCAAACTTCTGAGCTAAAGGAGTAAAAGCAATATCTACAATTTCTTGTAAACTGAGAATCAGCTGGAGACTTGTATCTGCTGTAATTTTTCTGTACTGTAGAAGTTTCTGAAAAAAAAAACCCTGTATTTTGTAGGCTAAATTATACCTTTAGCCACAGCTTTGTACAGGTAACATGACTCTAATTTAGAGGCTGTTTATTTTGAACAAAAGAGATCAGCTTAGTCTCATTGTCACCAGAGTAGGGAAAAGAAGTAATTGACCTTTACTGTATCACTGAAGCATATAGCACATGTGATTCTGAAGACACACATGAAGTAGATTTGCAGTATAAAACTGTGTCAATGTTAATAGAATTTCTACATGGTATTTTTTGAACAGAACTGTGCCTTCCAACCATGACTGTTGTTTGTTCCTTCAGGCAGAAACTGTAATTACTCTATGGTTTGCAACTAATATCCTGAGGCCTCAACCATTCCTGAGTGTTACCACAGTATAAATATCATTAATAACATTTCACAAAAAGACAAGTCCTGCTCACTCTATTCATGTGGGCACTAACAAACATTGACTTCCACGGAACTCAGATAGTCACACTAGGTCTGGACGGATGTGTGAGGCTTGGCAGGAAGTGGCTTAGCTTTGCTGAACCCATTCACTACCAGTGGCCTTCCTTTGTGACTTGGGGATCTGTAATGATCAGTCCTGGCACGTCTCTGTGTTTCCAGACTCGCACTACATTACCTTGGGTAAACAACCTTCTGCCTTCCCCTCCTTGGATTTGCTACCATGAATGCATCTTTGTAGCGTGTTCCCCAGCACATCCTCTGAAAGAAGTCATCGTCTCCCAATGCATCGCTACTGCCACTGTGATTTGGGCTCTGTTGCATTAGGCACTATACACATGTACGTGCCAGTAGATATATCATACTGGCTTTTCTGACTGGGTCCTGAAGCAGATGCAGTTAGAAGCTTCTCAGGGATGAAGGAACTTTTATGATGAAGCAGTCAGATCAGCATGTGGATAGTCCAGAGCTACAAGTCTGGATGGGGAAAGAAGACAGATTAATGCTAGCCAGGGTAATGGTCATCACGCCCCCTCAGTCTGCTACCGAAAGAAATTGCCGTAAGGACTTTTTTTTCCAATTTGCATTAAGTCACACAGAAAGCTGGATCTGTTTGACAAAAGTCTAATACCAGTCTAGCACTATTGACCACCACCATATCCAACAAAAGACGTGCTTAAGGCAAGTAGGAGTTGGCTTCTTTTCAAGTTGCTGAAGTAACTACCGTAGTAAAAGAACTTGTGTGGATTTGCATAGTCTTGAATTGCTTTTTCCTGACTTAGCAGAAATCTCTGCTGGAATATTTGGCAGTTTCACAGTTATCCTCACATACATAAAATAACCGATTCAGAAATACAAGATTTTTTTCAAGATATGAAAATGTCCACACTGTGCTGTTGCAATTATTCTTTCCCTCAAGGAAATAAATATATCTTGTCTACAAAACAATTAAAATATCCACTGAACTTTTTTACTACACTATTCCTTGCCATTGCTTGTTTCTTTTAGCAATCCCATGTACACTGAAAATAAACTGCAGAGGAAATGAGGTGGAAAGGACCACAAAAATGAGAAAATACATTTAATTATTTCACTTCACCTTAGGAGAAGACATGTTTAAACTAACACATTCTTCACAAAAGCAAAGTAAATATTATAACTAATATTTGAAAACTCTCGCAGCATGGCTATGTCATATGCCAAGAATACTACCCTCTACAAAAACAAACTTCAGCGGTGGTTCCTGATTTTTTACTGTTGTACTGTGTGCTGCTCAGACTTACAAACACTGAAGGGAAAAGCATCTGCATAAAATAAAGCCCCTCTTGACCTGAACTAGCATTGAAGAATGTCTTACAGATTTCATAATTATACATAATCCGGGCAGACCAGCCCATTGGCATGAGTGGAAGAGAAGCAGCCAGAGGTAGTATGAGACTACAGAAAGAGGAGCCACAGCTCATGGGAACACCAGCCATGATTACCCCTGCAGCTGCTCAGTAACCTGAAAGGTAATGTTTTCACCCCTTTATCTGTGCTTGGTCTCCTCCTCTGACAGACTGGGATGATGCTGGGTGGGTAGCTTGGGTATCTACTGTCAGCTTTAACCTTGCTCTCTGTGTTACAAGGACAGACACCCAGACCTGTTTAGACCACTGTGCTAGAAACTAGTACCCAAGCCGGACTGTCGGGGTAAGCAATTGTTTAAAGACCAGCTGAGCACACAGAGCTGCAGATCCTGGCTCTCTGGATTTAAAAAAGAGCAGAATACTACTTCTAACGATGCATTAGGAGCAGCTCCCAGCCACACCAATGTCAGAGGTTAGGAATATGTGTATAGGTCCTCTGTCTGCTGCTCTTTCAAGGTTTGCGGTAGAAGGTGAGGAAATGAAAATTACAAGCACTTTTTTTTTTTTTTAAAGTAGGTAGGGAGAAAAATGCTGGGCTTTCATTTCCATCACTTTATCTCCAATAGCAAAAGTTGTCTGCAGAGGTGTTTAATGTCAGTCTGCAGTGTGTCTGTCTGTGTTTTGCATTAGGATGCTTGAACACTGACTCTGGTCTGAGCAGGAGGACATTTAAGGGTCCTGTCCACCCTCAGTTATTGTTTGAGTCCATGATGAAGTGTGGCATCATGCCTAACAAGCAGCATCAGGTGGAATCAGGCACAACTCACACTCATTTGGGTGGGACAGAAACCAGTTTCAAGAAAGTAAGTCTGCAGGGTAATAATGTACAAGGTTTCCTGGTGTAGGCTGCAGGTTGGAATGAGCTTGAGGACTGGAAGACCTAGGATACACCAGAAGGGATGAAACAGACCCCAGAAAAAGGCTACACATCTGCGCTCAAACACAACGCCAAGCAGAGCCTAAACTGCTCTTGCCACCAGGCAGGTTGTAGCTTAAGAGTACCATAGAGAGACACACCGGCCCAGCACAGAGTCTCACCTGTATTTACAGAACAGAAATTCAGTCTGGCCTTACAGCGAGCGAAGGGGCTTAGCCAAGAGGGGCCTGGTGGGGGCTGACAACACTAGATAATTAAAACATGGTTTGTAACCAGCCAAATCAAAGTGATGTGAGTGATCACTTCTAAAGCAGATGAACTGTAACTGTATCAAATAGCCTGTGAGATCATGAGCAAAAGAGGCATGTGGAGGTCAGCGGAAGGCAGTGACTTGATTTGTCTTCATCACACTAGCCTCACGTCTGATTCCTAATTAAAGGCACCTTTTCTGAGGCATGCAAAGTACACCCGGCAGCAGTTCAGATGCTGTTGCATTCCTGTGCAAAGGGACAGCAGCGAGAAGCCCTGCTCCACAGAGGTCTTCCTGGGACACAAGAAGAAGAACAGGGGAAGGACCTGCCTAGTAGTCCTCAGCAAGAAGGACTATGATCCTAAATTGTGTGCAATGGACCACCACACTCCACAAAGGGCATAAACAAGCAGGTATGCTATTTTTCTCAAAAGGCTTCAATCTCAGTGAGCTGCAATCAACCGAAAGACATCCTATTGATTTTTCTGATTTCTGGACTGAAGCCCATTTGTGGGGGGTAGAATATTTTGCACAATGGCTTTAACCTGCTTCAGAGTCTGTCACGTCGCCAGATCCTTTTTGCATTCCTGCAAGTTAGAGTCTGTTTTGCGGTGTTCACCTGTTGGGCTCAGGACACTGAGCCTAAACAAATGATTATTATTAAATTATAAATTTGTACCTTTCCTTAACAGCTGTGTTTAAAATACATCTCCATCATTGTCAGATTGTTTTAAGCTTCCCATCATAATTTACTGCGCTTCCCTAAAGCAGTAGCAGATGAATCTAAACAGTGCACGGTTTGTGCTCCGTCCATAGCATGCCCACGACATCGTCCTGCTCCCAGACATTCCCGTGACGGCCAGCCAGTGAGTCACGCAACCGCAGCTCCTCATTGCCGGCAAAGGGAGCCCACCTGAGGGGCAGCCTTTCACTCCTTCCTTCAGTCAAGCGCTCACTCAATTCTCCCCGTGGGGCTCCAGTCTCTGGCACAGGCGGTGTCTCTGCAGAGGCGTGCTGATGGTCTCTTCAGAAGCCTTTTGCACACAAAAGCAGATACTCCTGCTATATATCTGCAGGCTGATTTATTGGAATAGACAGGTTTGCAGTGCAACCACATGCAGCAGATAGGAACAGCATGCAGAGTCTTTTAGCTACACATGTCTGTATTCCTATCTGGAAATAACCTGAAGATGTGCCTCAATACTAAACAGTGAGTCAGAGTTCTTGCTTGAATCTCATGTAGTTGGGGTGTAAAGAGTAGAGCCATCATCTGTCCAGACCAGGGTCATGTAGGAAAGCAAGCATTTGTAGCAAGAATTTTCAGCTCATGTAGCCCTTTTTTCTTTTATCCATTTTACTTGTGTTGAGTTTTAGCCAGCAGCACACAGAAAATCCAGAAAATTCTCTAGATTCAGGATTCATGTGTAGATTAATTTGCTAGCTTTGTTAATATTGCAGTTTAAAATTTTCAGGAAAAAAATGCAGGTTTCTATCCTTTTCTTTCCAAACAAGCACAACATTTTTAAGGACCACTGCTTTGACCTATCAGAGTATGTACGATCTTGAACTGAAAAGATGTAATCCGAAGACAAAAAAAATTACCTACCTCTGTACAGAAGCTTCTCATTTGTTCCTGTTCAAAGCACATTGATGGCCATCTCTGACCTAAGATCAAGTAATTGCCATACTCCTTCTAAGCTGAACTCATCTGTGTTATCCCTCATTTTCTGTGGGGCTGTAGCCATGGCTGACAAGGATTGGGATTCTTCTCCAGGATGGTAAGAGTCCGGTGATTTCCAGCAAGGTCTTGTGCAGGGGTTTTTCACGCAGAGTTGACTTAAAGGCAACTGCAACTATGAAAATTAGAAATTATGGCTGCCAACTATTTAAATTGAGAGGAAACCCTCCCCAGTTGAGCAAACCTGAACAAAGACCATATGTAAGTTTTTAGCATTGACTGGCAAAAACACCAGTGGATTTTTTGAGTGTTTGCCAGTTTTGCTTAAGATACACTACATAATGTTCTCAGGGCCTGCAGGAATCTCTTGTGATTCTTTACAGTTCAGTTCATCAAATACTGACATTTTCAGCTTCAGTGTTTCATTATTTAAAGCAGCTTTTGCAAGGCACAATCATACAGTTCTTCTGTCTTCTGTTGTCATCTACGTTATCATGTATCTTTCAAATACTAGAATGGATTTCTATTGAATGATTTAGCTTTGCTTAAAGATAGGGCTGATAGATAGAACTTCCACTCCTACTACCTGTTATTGTGTTTTATTAGTTTTAAAATGAGGTGGTTTTTTTCCTTTTGAAAGAACTTAAGATACTTTTTTATTGCAGAGACGATCTAAGTGATTTGACAACACAATTAGGTAGAACAAAGTCTTTTTACAAAACTATACAAATAGTTAGTTATGCTGAACAAAAGATTCACAACAGTAGTTTAAATGTTTCCTCATAATTCGAAGGGTTTTTTTTTAAGAAAAAAAAGGAGAAGATCCATATTTATAACTCATGTATTAAAAGTGTTTGGAATCTGCATCCAAATCTCATCTCACCTCTCTTTGTCTCTGTGATCTTGAAGTTTTCAGGCAGGCATTGCCTGGGGATTAAGTTCTGCCCTGTTCTGGAGAAACTGGGGAGTTTTGCTTAACTTATGCATGTTTTAGACTGCTATTAAGAGCTCTGATCAACACATTAGGGAAGTTTTCCCCGCCCCCCCCCCCCCCTTTCTTTTAAACATGTTTGTACAGAGGAGCTGAGGCTGGATTTGCATTTAAACTAAACCTCTTTAACAAGTAAATTTTTCTTTCCCAGTGTTTCCACAGCAAATGCTTTTAAGTGCCCATAATGTTGTCACCAGGCAGGTGGCTTATTATTCACATTAGGAATAAAAATTTAAACCCCAGGTTTGACTGAAAGAGAATATGGGTATCACACTGTTGAAAGGGCTCTTAAGGATTCTCAGTTCCTCAAAGCAGGGAGCATTTTTCTTCATTTTTTTGGTGTGTTTTCTGTAAAGAAATGTAAAGAAATGTTTGTCTCATGTATTGAAAAAGAGTTAATGTGACCATCTAGTTAAGTATGACATATGCGTGGAACGCTCCATTAGCTAGTTTTCACAGTTGAAAGAAACATGCTTTAAAGCATCTTTTTCCTCTCTTGCTGTGCAATAATCTTCAGTATATGTTAGCCTTTATCCTGTATCAGGAAAGCTTATCTTCACAACAAAGGAGACTTCAAGTTTTCTCTCACTGGTAAAGTAGTTTAGCTCTATGCCAAACTGGAACATTTCACCCTTCCCCAGGGGTAAATAAAATCCCTATAAGCACGAGTTCAAGTCGAGCAAGTTCTTCACTAGTTACTCTTTCCATGAGTCACACGCTTCTCTTCTGCAGAATCTGTCCAGCTCCTTGTCTCAGCGATACAAGATCAACACAATCCAAATTATCCTTTGTAGCCAAAAAGAATACTAACCTCTAATACTAACAGGAATAAAAGCCCTCTGCAGTTACAACCCAAACTTTTCGCCTCCTTGCTTCTGCAGTTGCCTTAACTTTCCCATTCCTCTTGCTGTTTTCCTCGGTCTGGCTCTCTAGTCAAAACAACATGCTTACCTTTTGGGTTTCTCATATTGATTATTTCTAAAGCAGCCACCAGTCTTCCTATGTTTTTTCAGTCAGGGAGAAGCTCTTCTTTTGTTACGCTATCTGATTGCATCTGCATTAGGAAATTACGTTGTTTGCATGTGATCGTTCCTCACAGCACTCCAGTGCACAAGGCTTAGGATGAAATCAGCAGCATTGTGGGGGTGGACATGGATCCTTAGTTCAAGGCTAGCACCGCCTGCTACAGTCCACTTCTAATTTGTAATAAGATTCTTACCTTGGGAAAAGCTAATGCTCTTAGAGCATACTGGTTGATCCTGTAATCAATTAATCTTGCACAGTGTCTTAACTATGCCATACAACCATTGTATCCATAGGATCATTCCAGTTAGAAGAATAAATTAAAAAATGTTTACACTTTTGTGACTTAAAGAAATCCCAGAAATAGCGTCTCAGAGGATAATCTGCTTTGTTCAAATGGGGAAATACAGCATAGTGATTAGCCTCTTCCAGGGCTAGCTGTTAACGCATGGTATATGGGAAACCTTTCTTCAAAAGTAATAAAAGAATACATTCCAAAGAACAATGAATGCTTAAACTGAGAATGTGGGTGAGAAGCCGTGAGTTAGTTTTCATCACTGATAGTGCTGATTCCACATATTACCAGCCCATCTGAAATACTGTGCACAGTAAGCAGAACAGTCCCATGGGGGAGCTTTGATTTTTATTGGGTATTATTGCAATACATGCACAAAGGTCTGTGTATTGTCCGAGAGGATCTTGTCATAGTCAATAATCCCACTGAAGCGCTTGGAATGTTTTCACAGTTTCATTTTCCAGGGTATCTCCAGAAGTGTAGCTGGTGATGTCTTGGCATTGTGGAAGATGAATTATATTCTCCTGACCTTCAGTAGTAGGTTAAGCCACTAGGTAGCCTGGTGAATCCACAAGGAGTTACACTAATATTTTGTCAGCATAAAACTATAACTTAAAGATGTTTAGTGTCACAGGTTTATAAGTATACTGGAGTAAAACAAACTATAGCACAAAACACTTTCAATTGCAGGCAATTATTTGTTCTTTGTTTATCTGTATTTGTTTTACTAGGTCTCTTTTTTCTACCTACAGATTTTATGGTATACAAGAATAAACATCATTAAAATTTACATATAACACAAGCCAACGTAGAGGAAAAATCCAAGCCCCATAACAAGTTTTGCTTTGTTTTAAAAATACAATGGTATGAAAAATAAGCACATTTTAGGTTCCCTTTTATCGCTTTAGAGTGTTCCCTGGCTTTTCCAAACTATATACATAAATATGACCTGGAGATAGGAAAGTACTTGTTTAAACATGTGCATGCCCACAGTACCATAATTTACAGAGACTCAAAGTTGGCACCATGTTCTGACATAGAAATTTAGGGTTGCACCACATGTACTGAACAATTGCTCTAATGTTTGAAATACAATGGACACACTGTTTTGTTTCCAAGTTCTCCAGGAAAAATCAGTACAGATTTTTTGGTACAATATTACCTCTCTAGGTACTGTAGAACATTTTTTGGTGTATTATTTCTGAATATAGCTGTTACTTATAATACTGTAAAAAAAAATTCAAATTAAAGCTTCAGTACAACGTACCCACTGCACTTGGGTCCAAAACTCTGAAATTCAATGGAAACACTGTGGTAGCCTGTGGATTCAGAAGAGGCAGGTGGAACACTAAAACATAAACAAACAAACAAGCTTTCTAAAAAAAAATCTCCAAGTGACATGCACTAGCTTCACTCATGTAAACCACCAAGTCACCCAAGCACTTTATTTTATGAGGTGTTACAGAGAGGAAAAGGGGCTGGGGGGACTATATCAAAAAGTAACAGTGCAAAGTAGGGGAGAAAACCCCCCACATTTGTCCCTATTAGAAAACAATTCCCTGTGCTGGGTGCAGTTGCAGTATATACTGTATAACCGCACACATCCTGGTGCTCTTCAGCCCAGAGAAGTTCACTCAAAAAACTCAAAGGTTTTCCCTGCTTAGACTCCCAGGCTTTCCCTCCACAACACTGCAGGGATCACAATCCAGCCACCTCCACATACGGCCACTCCTCAGTGAGCGGCTGTAAGACAGAAAGATTTTGGTGACATGTTCATTCTAAGTTTATTTCTGGACAGGAAGTCATCCCTCTGCTTTCCTGGTGCCCAAAAGTGACCTTGTCATCTTGATTAAAGGAACACACCTTCGTGGGGTGATTGTGCTGAGCACAGAGCTGCCAGTAGTATGAGAAGATGTACTAAGCCTGCCAAGAAATCTCTGTGCAAGGCTCTAAGAGGAGAAAGCAGCTCAGATGTCCAAAATGATATTTTTTTTAGAGAGATGTTGAAAAATGATAGACAAAAAGCAATCTTTGTAGCCTTGCAGGACTCTCATGGTCTCTACTGCATTTGACTCAGCTAGACAGAAGTTACAGTTACAGGAATTTTACAGCAATTAGTTTTTTCTTTCACTTTAGTAGTTCTTAGCAAAAACTTCAGCTATCTGGGTTTAAACTGACACCGCTGTGGCTCACTGTCTGCCTCAGATTCATTTCTAATGCTCTCTAGTTCTATTAAGCAGTTAATAATACTCACACCTATGCAACACTTTTCATTTATAGACTTCAGCACACTGGCACAGCTGCAACCCCCCTTGAACACAGAGAAAAAGTCAAGGAAAGCGAGACCAACACTAGACTTTCTAACGCGTTGCTGCAGTTTGGGTGGCAAGAGGCTGACGGATATTACTTGTTTTTTTCCTCTGGCGTGCTGGAAAAGGGTTTAATTAGCCACGGCGGACTTCAAGCGTGCAGCCATTTACAGGGCTGAAGGCCCCGCAGGGTTCCCACACATCCCGCAGGCGCAGCTGGTTGTGCTTTGGGCACCGGGGGCTCAGCCCTAAGTGTGGCAGCACTCTCCTGCTGCAGCCCAGGGGCACAGCATGGCTCCTACACCCAAACACGGCCTGCCCCCACATTGCTATGATGAGCAGAAATAAAGAGGAAGGCGACTTGCAGCCTGGGAAAGGTTGGTGAATAGGGTCAGGGGGAAGGTGAAGGGGGGTGGGAGACTGTGTATGGAGGAGGGGACACAAGGCGGAAACTTCCAGGATGGTGAGGGAAATGAGGGAAGGAAGAGAGGGGGGATACCCTCCACTTTGGACACTCAAGTTTTGATCGAGCAAAAATCCTAAGTGTTGCTTCAGTGTTCTTTGAATTTGGGAAGCTGGAATACAAATGAGGGGCAGTGTGCATTTGCACCTGGTAAAATGTGAATTAAGGGTGTGCAGGCAGATTTAAGCCTGGAGTTCCCTATTTTGAGTGCCTGAGTTTTGCAGTCCTAACATTTTTCCAAATAGACATCTGCCCAGGTTCCTGCCCTGTACTAGAAACATTACAGATTTATAGTCCAGTTCTCCTGATTGCCATGCCGAGGTAAATGGAGCTTAACAGAAGGAAGCCAAGCCCTCCTTGTTACACAAGAACAAAATGGACCATAAGGCAAGATCCCAGGGTTAGATGGGCCAACAGCACAGTGCTTGCTGTTAGGAGCAACCTCACCATCCACAGGATAGTGGTATATCAAGCTTCATTTTCACAGCCTATAGAGTTTTTTGCCCCACCACTTCTTTGTAAGGCTGACACCCTCCTTTAATTTCCAGCCTCCATTTATCCATCACCACTTTATATCAATTCCCTGCTTTCGATCTGAGAATTTTCTTTCCATCTTAGCAAAGTTCAGGGCTTTTCCCGAGTGGATCACAGGTGTGTCAAGTTAACTGCAAGTCTATTGGCACATCAGCTATGGATTAATAACAACTGCTATGTTAATACAGGACTCTGTATTCCAAGATCCCCATTCTGGATGTAAGAGAAAGACTATATATCTAGTGTAGTACTTCCTAACACCTCGCAATTGTTAATACAAAGCATTAATTTCCATTACAGGGCTGTAGACAATGTTCTTGACTTAAACCACTAACAACCATGTGATGTTTTAGAAATTATTAACAGATTTTTCAGTTAAATAATGAAGCCTTAGCCCTAACAAAACATTTAAATAATACAGCCTTAACAAAATATTTAAACAGCAAAAAGACTTAAAGAATTGGAGACACTAGAGATAGCACACTTAAATACCTTTTTAGAAAACACCAAATAACAGAGAACTTAGTCTGTCGATGAAGCTTATCAGCTTGAAGAAACATGAAATATTGGGAAGCATACAGTTACTTGACAGTTAATCTCATCATGGCTCATGTGTTGAACAAGAAAAAGACATTGGGCTCCTCTGTTGAGAACAAAATACTTCTTATGTGGTTTAAATGTTAAGGCATTTTTACACTTACTAGTTAGATGGCTATGTCAAAACCAAACCCAACAATGAACAAAAGTGTATTCTAAGAATAGGCTATCATTTTTTTATAGCATACACATCCAAATACTCAAAAAACTCATAATCTGTCTCTTTCTAAAACAGTTCAAAGAAAGTCACCAGCAGCTGCTAGGTTCCGATTTCCTTCCAAAATTAGATTATTAATTTAGGTGCAACTAAAAGGTAAATTTGGCCACCCCAGTTTAAATCTCAGTCTTTGTATAACATTGTTCCCTGTTTCATAACGATTTGCTATATACAAAGAAACTCTGAGCTGCTGGAAAGCTGTGCTGTCAAACAGCTGGCATGGCCAATCAAAAACAGGATTTTCCTTTTAAAGTTAATATTGCCATTCATGGCTGTGGGTTGTGCGTGGCTCTAACCCATCTGTTCAGGATAAGGAGGGAGCAGACAAAGGCACGTTTTGCCCTTTTAGACCTTGCTGTGCTGCTTCTGCTTAGCTTTTGCTTTGGGAAATGACAGGAGGGCACGGGCTACCAGCTGGGGGATGCCCCTGGTCGCTGATGGGCACAGATGTCCGCTTCCTTGAAGCTCCTGCCCGCTCGGCCACACGGGCACAGACTGGGACAGGAACACAGTGTGGGGCAATGAATCCAGGGGGCCGCAGCCCAGCTTCGCTGCCCCTTCACTGCTCCAAGGGCTCCCCCTCCTTGCAGGGGCTGCTCCCTCCTGGAGACTGAACACTCCTGGAGACTGAACACCCATTATAAGCTGAGAGCAAATTTCTGCCCAGCAGCTGGGAAGAGGAAAACCAAAACCGGGCACCCCTGCCACTTTGGATCTTTGGTCACGTTCGAGTGAGTAAATGTAAACAAGTGTGCTGGGATACCTCTGTGTGCATGGGAAAGCAGGCAGAACACATGGCTGGAACTTGCACACGGGAGGTACGCACAAAACCCTAAAAATAAGAGGCTATAAATGTACTGCAGAGTCAAAAGTAAGTGAAATGTTTGCAGAATATCCTAAAGGGAAAAGTGGAAGAAAAGCAGACCGGCCCTCTGGGAACTCTGCTTTCCTAAGTCATAAAAACCTCTGTTTTCCCTGTCTGGAAAAGTTGTCCACAATGCTCAGAACAATATGTTTTTATTTTTAGTCTTTTACACCAAATAGCCATGAAAAAAAATCAGTGTCAACTGCTGTGAGTGGGCAAAAGTACCATCTTGTAGTTTGGAGGGGGATGTTTTTAAAAGCTGGAGTTTGAGACATGAAAGTGAAATTGTTGAACAAAGTTTAAAAGTTAACTTAGTATTTCAGAAACATGTTTATGTCCTTAACTAAAACACGTTTTCCAAATTGCTTTAGTTTTTTATGCCATATGTAAAAATTTTGTGTTCCACGCTTATGAGATTCACAGAAATTTAGAATCTCAAAAAGTTTTGAAAACTGGACATGCCCAATGTGTTGTTAATAAATCAAAAAATACATTTTGTTGAATAAAATGGCTTGAAAACAAGCCAAACTTCCAAAATGGAAAGGAAGATACATTTTTTCTTCTTTTTCTGAAGGCATCCAACTGTGCAGGAATGCTTTGTTGAAAATTTAAAGATGGACAAATAATCAAAAACTTGATGGAGCATAGAGCAGCAGACTGTATTAATTAAACCACAATTATCTTTGCAGTACTATTTAGTTTTGCGTGGTCATGCAGAATATTAATGCATATTGTATCTAATCCTATCGCTAGATAGACAAAACCCCAGACATCAGGAATTTGGTTTGTCTAAGTCAAGCATAGCGACTTATTTCAGATGCCGATATCTGTTTCTTAAAAGAAGCATTGTTACCCTTTCCTGTATATTCTATAGATGTACTGAGGCTCAGATTGCGTGGGCGTGCTCAAGGGAAACCTTCAGACAACACCCAGATATTGCACAAATTTATAAAGCTGTTAATGAGGCTTCGCCTGGGTGTGTTGCTGCTCACTGTTACTTTTTCTTTTTTCCCCTGCCAGAGGTTACCCTCCTCTGAGATCTGCCTCTGCCATTGCATGCTTACATTGACATTGTGAAATTAAGTAGTTGTCATTGTCATGACTGTCTTATCATTGATACCTCTCAATAGGTACTCACTTTATGGGTCATATCCCGCCTGTATCTCTTTTAGGTCGGGGATAGTCATTGGCTTTTTAGTTTTTCATGGGTGGTACCAAAGCAGAGTGAGCTTGGTCAGTGGCCTTGCTGATGCCTGCACCCACCAGCGTGGCTAAAGCTGCTGTAAGAGTCCAGAGTTTACAGCAGCAGAAAGTCATGAGAGGCGGTCCTTGCCTCGAGGGGCTGGTGAGCCCCTCTGGGTATGTAAGCCCCTCTTGAGCAGACCCCCTGGGAAACAGAAACCTCTGCTCTGGTTCACTGGGCTAGTCCTTATCCTCAGACTCTGCTGTGCCACCAAGGCACACTCCCTAAGATGCCAACCAAAGGCAACCTTTCAGTCCCAGTTTGGCACATCACAGGACAGGCGTAACGGAACAGACACAGATAGGGTTTCGCTGCATTAACGTGTGCGGCGGGGTTCCCCAGAAATGTAACAAAATATAAGCAGGGGACGAGGTGGTAAGAGGCCGGGGAGTTTTGGCAGCCTGCCGCCACAAGCCAGTGTTTGCTGTGTGTATGTCACGGGCAGGTCCTGTGCAAAGGTCACAGCAAGCTAAACACTACAAAGCCTAAAAGGTCCTTGCACAATTAACATTTTGAAAATAATATATATTATATAAACTGCTGTGTTTTAAAGAGGCCAGGAACAGGAGAAGGTAGCCTGCAGCCAGGAATGTGCTAATTAAGGTATACAATAGAAATATTAACCAAGTGACCTTAGGGGTGGAAAGGAGACGGGAGGAAGGAGGAAGACATGACATAATCCCCTCAATACCATGCTATATTCCAGTGCCCTGAAAAATGGGACAGGCAGACAGGAAGAGAGCAGTCCTACCATCCTGGCTGGGGAAAGCTGTCTCCACCAAGGCAGTGGCTCTGCCTGGACCTAAAAGCCGCATATAATGTCTCTGAGCGCCTGCCAACACACACCACAAGTGGGGCACACAATACACAGTGGCCTGCAGCCTCGCAAGCCCATGGAGACCCCAGAGAGGATGCTTACCACATGTAGATTTAATAGTGGATTTTGTTTTACTTTTTCCTACCTTTGTATTACAGATCAATGATTTGAAGTAATCCTCTTCCTTTAGCCTCAGTTTAAGTGAAAATCTGACTGTAAGTAACCTCACACAATAAAGCACACTGTTCCTGCAAGCATGGCAATGTTTGAAGCTTTTCTTGCAATCATCATCCCTATCTGTATTTTTCAGAGTACTGTAATGATAATGTAGTCAGCCTCCTCTTAGTCACACAGGCTGTTTGGGAGATTGTATCTCTGGGTCTGAGGTGGGGGAACATCTGCCAGCAGACGGCTTTAGCCAGGAAAACTCCTTGGCGTGCAGGATGAGCCAGGAGCCTGCCCAGCACAGAGCGCTATGAGGGTACAGAGCACTACGTAATGAAGCAATGACACCTGTGCATGCTTCTTTGCTTCCATTTTCTTGCTGCTACAGAGGAGCATCCATACATTATGGCCCAGGTCCCGACTTGTCTTGTTTAGATCTACCAGCTCAATTTCCTTTTCTGTCCTCAGCTGATCTTGCAGGTAAACTGGGCTCTTTCTATTGAAAAATTCTGTTTGTCTCTACCCCGTCTTCCTCAGCACCAACCCTGTGTGCGGCTGTGAAATTCCTGACTTAGTTCTTTCTGTCCCTTGATCGTGACCTGATGTCTTTATCAGCCTCTGATGTTCAGGCTGCAGGGTGTGCAGTACACAGCAGCTTGGGGCTGGATTTCCCTGTCAGGAGCCTGGGGAGCTGCCAGCAGTAGTAATGAGTAAAAAGGATGAACAATCTTAGCCAGATGCTGTCACATGAATACACTATCTTAGAGTAATTAGGGACCTCATAGCAACTTGGATATATATGCCCTTTACACCTGCCCACAACTCACATACTGTACATTTCTTAGTATTTTTTTCCTGATCTTTATTTTGGAGGGTCTCTCCAAATCACCAGCAGGATGAATAGGGTAGTCCTGTTCAATATTAATTTGTACTTTGTGCCTAGTGTAGTATTCCAATATCAGCTCTTTTCAGCTCCTACTATTATAATTATATAAACTTTCTTGCATGCAAGCACCCAGTCAAAGGAATGCATGCCCATACCAAAAGTTCTTTCAATACCTTTGCTGGCATCTGTTCTATATTGCCTGAACAAAGAAAGAGAATGGATCTTTTCAGCCATATAGCAATTCATACCTAAAGTCTTTGTTTCTGAGGCACAGGAATGAAGCTGGTCCCCAGGAAAGAAGAAAAAAAAAAAAAAAGTTAAAAAGACCTCAGTGTAATCTTGTTTCTCTTCATGATTAACTGTGGCTAGGGAAAAAAAAAAGAATCTCTTTCATCAGCTTTAGGTCACTGGAAACATATTGGAGTCATGCTGCTTTGTCAGCTGAAGAGGAGCTCCCAGTGTGACACACGGCTAAAAGAGGTAATGCTGCTCTTGGATACACAGACATATACCCAAGGGTATAACATGTAGAATGGCTATCGTATGGCTGCCTGCAGCCCTGAGCAACTACTGCTAGAATATGGTCTGGGCTTAGTGATTGCAGTTCAAAAGGGATGCTGGTAAATTATAGAAGGTTCAGAGAAAAGCCACAACTGTGATTAACATGACATAACCAAACTTTCTTGTCTTATAAGCCCTGTACCAAGATCTTTTGTTTGATCACAAGCCAGGAACAGGGAGCTCTGGGATTAATCAGTAGAAGATGACATTTGTCCCCCAGGAGCTTGCTACATGAAAGATGAGACAAGACCATGGTAGAAGATGGGCTGGTGACTCACCTTCTTCCATAAACATGCTGCAGTCCTGGCATGAGATGGCACCTTGACTTGCTTGTATTTCATGCAGCTCAGGCACCGCTGGTTAGCCACCTGGAAAATAAACATCATATGTAAGAAAGACCATGAATTCAGACTAAGTAGCTCAACAAAAAGAAGGTTAAGGACTGACACATTCAGAGACTGATACATGAATAACATGACTTTGATAACAACTGTTCAATTCAGCAAAGGAAAACGACTCTGAACGTTGCTTATGAACAGTATCCTTGTTTCTTAAGGTGAACAAACATTTTTAATGTAATCCAGCATTTGGTATTTTGATAAAGAAAGCCCGAGGCAGCCATAAACTCCTATTCTTTTAAAGCCATTCTACTCTGCACAACCCTGTATACGAGTACTGGTTATTCACATGGTGAATGGCTGTAGTGGTACAACTAAAACAAATGTCATCTTTTTTTTTTTTTCTATATTGAAAAAGACAAATAAAAATCCTCATATTCATTTCTCACTTTCTAGTTTGGAACTATCTAGTTATGACATAGGAATTCATAAACTTGAATTAAAAAAATATACCCTAAACTCTAAGCAGTCCAGTACTCTGGCAGCACCTCTTTTCTGATGGTGGCGTGTAGCTGCTGACAGTGTAGACTCACCAGCACATTGTGCAGTGCCTTCAGCCTTATTACAGAAAAACAAACACTCCCCTCAAAAAAACCCTACCACAAACAAATAAAACAACAACAAAACCCATCAGGCCCACCTCCCCCCAACTCACCAAAAAAATTTCAGAAGCCCTTGGCCAGCTTACTCTCTGCTACCAGCATTTTAAAATTTCACTGTCTATGGCATAGAGCCATTTTTTTTGCAGTCCACGGGTTATGCAGAAGAGCTACTAGGACATGAAGAAAAGCAGGGGATTCTGGGAAACAAACACTCTCAATTACAAATGCTTGAATAACATGAAATGTATTTTTACTGAACATCGCAATCCCTCTTTCTCAGCTTCCATAAGAATAGACTAATAAGAATCACAAGACAACGATGAGCACTTCAGCAGCCATTATTGTGGCTAGTGGGGGTTTAAAACAACAAGAGAATTATTGTAAATTATTATTAAATCCTCTTTGTCACCATTGATAGAATTGATCGAGTGCTCTTCAGCGAATAAACACATGGGTAAATTATCCTTTTTCTTGGTCAGCTGTTGTGTTGACAGGACTCTTTTATCCTTTGAGTGGCGGATGGTATGTGTTGCTGCTGGGAGGCAGCAGACGAAGTCAAGTTGAGGGCTTAGGGGACAGGCTGTGAAATGCCAGTGGAAGCCCGTGCAATGTGCGAGAACCAGCCAGATTCAGAAGGGAAGGAGAAGCCCTGGCTGGTGACTGGAAGGCTGATTTTGGACAGCCATTTGGATTAGCTTCCTGACAACATGGCTGATGGTTGCTTTTAAAGAGGCCAGAATGATTTCAAACATTCTTTGGTTTTCCCAGCAGTTTCGGAAACCATTTCAACGTCCAGGAAGTCAGACGTTGAAATAACTTGCCAGTGAGGACAACACCAAATATCCTCACAGCAAACACCAAATATCCTCACAGCAGCAAAGGGAAATGCCACTTTCCACATGCAAACATATTAGAGGAAAAGGAAAAGTGATTAGGAGAGTCTTCTAAATTTAAGAGTTGCACATCATGATCTGCTGTGTGACCCCAGATGTTTTTGTTATCATGAGCCCAGCTCTACCAAATTAAAAGGGAGCCATAGAAACCAGTAAATCAACCTACGGACTAGAGTTGGACCAAGGGTTGGACTCGATGATCTCTGAGGTCTTTTCCAACCCAGTCGATTCTGTGATTCTGTGATTCTGTGTGTGAACCTATACTTGCTTTCTCTACCTTGATGTGCCACATCCAGTATCTCTGTGCTTTCCAGTGATCAGAGAGTGGCCTGTGACATTAGGCAGGTATATTTTTCTCAGCAGTAAGAGTTTATTTGCTCTTTCTCCCTAATGCTCTGTTCTGTTTCCAGCAGCAGGCCCAGTCCTGGCATCCCGAGCGCCATCCCTGCTCCTGCGCGCCTGCCAGCCAGGGAGAATCAGTGCCGTGAATTTTGCAGCTACTGCCTGTGTGCACCAGTCACTGTCACCAACAGCATTCCTGGGACTTGACACACACTGGAACACCTCTCCTACGCATTTTTGTCTTCCGGTTTTGGCTCATTCTGGTGGTTTTCTTAGAAAAATGAACTAACTACGGTCATACGACTTTAAAACGTAAAGCAGATACTTTGGCCCCTCCGCAAAACAGTTGTAGAGTGAAATCCTGCAGAAATGTACAGATGTTGTTTTGACCACCAGAGGGGGCCTGCATTGTCCCAAATTCATAGAAAAAAATGGAAAACAATGTTTTAGGAGAGGAAGAAAACGGCAAGTATGTATTTGTACTCGGGTAGCGCCTACAGGCACTGAGCAATGATCAGCTGATGGCAACACATCCTAATGAGATGTGGGGTGAGCAAGGAGTGCTGCCTCGTACCCACTTCATCAGCTGTGCCCAGAAGGTCTCCTACAGAGGAAATTCTTGAGGAATAATATGAGTTTTTCTGTGAATCTGGATGTGAAACACGATGAGATTATTCTGGCTGTTGTATTGAAGCACTGCCTCTACTGTGTTCATTTCAGGAAAAGTAATGCTGTAGATGCAAGTCAAGTCTTCAAAACTGTTATCAAATGGCATCATATTAATATCTCTGTTTTCATTTCAAGTGGGACATTTTTCAGTCAATATTTTATTGACATTTTGCATACATTTAAGACAGGGTTAGGCATCCCAGCTACAGTATGTAGAATACACTTTGGAGATACAGTTTCCAGTTAATACTATAAAATGCAGTGAGAAATCCTGCCACAAAATTTAGCAGGAGTGGAAAAGCTTGAAGAAAAGAAAAGAAAAGAAAAGAGTTTTTTCCCCCTAAGAAAATGAAGTGATACATAACAGAGCCTTATAACTTTTCGTCAATACCTACTTAGATACTGAACTGTAAATCTCAAAAGTACTTGTTTTTAATTTGCCTTCATTCTGCTTTTTTAAGCTGTGTAAAATGAATGCAAAGCATGTGTAATACCAAACCCCATGCTTGCACACTAAAGCACCTTTTGACAGCAGATCTCTACATAATCGTATAAATAACAAGGCAGCAGAAATTCTAATCCAGCATTTAATGTAAAAAATCCTGTTAATGTTCTGTGCCTTTTACAGTAGGCCATCTATACAAAACGATGTCATTAACCCCACCATATAGAATTCGAAAAGAGAGGAAAGTTACTCCTGCTTGAATGGCAATTGACAATCTTGCATATTCTTGCTTGGAAACATTGTAAAAAGAAAACAAATCTTCCAGTTGAAAGCCTCACTTCTAGAGTCACCCAATAATACATAAATAGGAGCACTTGGGCACACAGCATCTGTCCCCCGCCCTGACTTATTCATCTATTTGTAGCGGATATGAGAGCTTGTGGGTGGCCTAACATGGTCCTCATTCAATTTTATTTAATTACTCACTTGATTTCACTTGAAAGAACTATTAAAATGGCATCTTAATTGCTCGGTGTTATCCAGAATCTCTTTCAAAGCCCATAAACTGTCAAGGATTAAAAATAATGTCACTTTTCTGAACTCCCTATTCAGAGGGGAAAAGAAATACATCCAAGCCAAAAGAAATACATAAGCACATAAAAATACACAGCCCGTCAGGAGGGGGACAACTCTCCCCCTCCTCCTATGCTGCACTTCTGCTGTGGGCAGGATTTGGGGAAAACAGATGATGGATGAAGCACTACAGCCATAAAGCTTTGGGCAGGAGTGGAAAGTGATGTTTGGGATCCTCAGATCCTGGAAGATGGAGGTTCACAACCACACCCCACCAAAACGCACAGGAACTGCCATACCGGGTCAGATGAAAGATTCATCCAGCCCAATATCCTGTCTCTGACAGCAGACAGAAGCAGATGCGTAAGTAAAGAATATAAGGACAGGGTGTGTGCACAGTGATTCCCTTTCCACCCCCCTCAAATATCCTCCTCATTTCCGACAATCAGCAGTTTAGGGATTTCCTGAGCCAGATGTTGCATCTGGACCACTGCTTTTAATAGGCAAATAGAAACTGAGACCCCTTCCTACCAAGAGAAAGATAGAGGGTCCTCACTGTAACCGCAGTCTGGCTTACACAGTAGTGGTCGCAGAGAGCGGCTTTGCTCTTTCTTTGAATTCAGAGAAGGTTTCCAACCTTCATGTATTAAAATGCCATAAATTCAGTATTGGCACTAAGGAGAATTAAGCGCCATTGGACTTCATAAAGCTAGATTATGCCATCAGTAGTCTTATTAAGCAATCTATTAGTTGTGCGGAAACCCCTGGTTCTACATGCATAAACATAGAACCTATGTCTGCAAGCAGATGCTAACTGCAAGGCATACAGAATCTACCCCTTAAGTATCCTACAGATAAGGAAAGTTGGGTTGGATGTTTTATTCAAATGCACTTCAGTATAGCTGGGAACTGGAAAAAGAAAATAGTGTTGGTGTAGCAGCACGGGCCATTAGTGCAGTTGGCTATAACTTCCCCCAAAGTGCTGCAGATTCCTTGTGCAGCAGACCTCCAATACATGGCTATAAGGACAAGGTCTCATGGATCCAGAAAATAGATTAATTTTTACCTTTGGAGAAGGAAGTGAAAAGAGAATACTTCATTCAGGAAATCAGATTTTCCTGTGCTTCAACTCCATGCGTAGCTTTGCCTTTTCTTTGTTTATTAACTAATTGGAAAGGAAAATTGTGTTTTACTTCTGCCTTAAATAAAAGCATCTCCACTTCTCCTCCTGATCAAATGCCACACACTTTTTTTTTTTTTTAAATTATTTTTATAGAGTTAACACAAAAATAACTGAACTCTGAAATCTGGCATGCAAATAGTTCTAATCTTAGTATAGACACATGTTCCTAGCTTGAAAACAAACTGAGTAAGATAAAAATAAAGGTGTTGGCAATTCCAAATATGTCTGCTTGGCATCTGCTAAGACCTTTAGAATGTCCTGATTAAACTCCTCCGTATTTTGTGACTTGACACAGATAATAGCTGCCTCATCTGGATGCTCAGAAGGCTCCGCACAGGCAGCAGACAATGAAGGAGAGAGATACCTCACAGTTACCAGAGGAGAACCTTGTGGAGGGTGAGAGGAAAGGATGAAGAAATTGCCTAAACACAGACACACTGGAGAGTGTTTTCTTCCAAGAACTGCAGGTTCTCAGTAACTTTTGTAACATTCTGCTGCTTTAAGCTCTGCAGTTACTAAGCATTTCACTCTAAGTGGTTCCAGTCCATCAGTTAATGGGTGTATCACATTATGCATCAAAATGGTCATACCATATTCCATTCCAGTGAAACAAGAGCATCACTGGCTAATTTTGTGACAATTTAGCTCCTGATTAATTAGAGTGTTTCGGTGCATGTTCGCCTTCAAGGAAGAAGGATACCACTCACATACCCAAGAGGTTTGCTTAGTTGGAGTTTACCTTCTCCAAAACCCCAAGGCAACAAACCCTAATGCCTGTGCACTGAAGCTCCCAGCACCTTTAAGCTGCCCAGGGGAGACTCAAAATTGAGACATCTTTCTCAGGAGCCTTTAGAGACGTCAAACACTCTGAAGGATCAGGGTCCTCTCAAAATGCTTCCCGTCTCACAGGCGGATGCAGGGAGTGGGAGTAGTGCTCACTTTCCCCTGATCCCCATGCCTCTTCTTTTGCTGTCCTGCACAAACCTCTCTGCTCTCTGCTGTGCAGGCACCAGCTCTGCCATCCCACCCAAGAGGGAAAAAAGAAGGCAGTCTGTCTGCAAGGCCAAAGGGGAAAACAAGGCTGCTGGAGAAAGCAAAATCATCAAAATATCCACCTGTGTGTCACAGCCAGTGACTCCTGTTAGAAAGAGTGGCACCACTGTGGTGTGTCACCTCACACATGTCACGTGTCACTCAGGAGAGTGTCCAGCCTGAGCCCTACCATACCCCTGCTGGGCTTAAAAGTAAACATAAACTCACTGAAAAAAAGGAAATGGATAGTTCTGGGTAAAAGTGAGGCAAATACACGTAAGTAAAATAGATACTGAAAATCTTCAGGGCCCATGAGACGCAACAGATCATCCATCTGAAAACTCTTTTCTATCATGTGAGAAAGCGCACTTAATCTCTGAATTTTCTAAGCACGAAGCATGGACAGCTTCTCAGAAAATGTTACAAATATTGAAACATTTCAAAGTATGTTTTAACTCTACATTGGATTTCTCATCAATAAATGAAGTACAGAGTGTCATTGCCAGAAACCCAAACAAAATATACACTGTTCCATTTGTGTGCCTATTTTATACATTAGAACTTGGCTTTTCCTCAGGCATGACTTAAAACCAGAAGAAACAGATCAGTTTCCTCTGTGCCTATGTATGTGTATATGTGGACACACCCACGTAAAAGAACAGCAGTAAAACCACATTTTATCATTAAAAACAATCCTCCTACAAGAAAATAATACTGACAGTGGAGTGTTTTTTAAATTTTGTTAATTAGAATACAAATGGTTTCCAGTTATGAACACAGCTCTCAAGAATCAAGTGTTTCTGCCTATTACTCACCTGATTTACTTTCCACGTCAGTTAAAATCCAAGAAATCATTTAGCTTTATGTCTCCTACTGGCATGTACTGACCTCAGACATGTGGTGACACACAGTCCTGCAAGCACCATTCTTGTCAAGCTTAAGAACTCACTTTTCCAAAGTGCAGCAATGACAACTCAGTTCAAACAAGACGGCCCAGTAGCAGTAGTTACACTGTAATCGGAACTGTCAGTGGAAGCAGCATAATATTTTCTAAGAAATTGCTGTTCACTTTAGGCCTGTTGGAAAATAAGGCCTATGCAAAACAACCCCCTAATTAAAAACTTGCTTTAAAATATTATGCTAAAGATTTTTTTAATCTATTTTTTCCCGTTTGCTGCTTTCTAGATGTTAACAGGATTGCTGTTGCATTTGCACAGGTGATGGAGATTTTCAAAGGCAAAGATTACAAGAGACATAAAAAATGCACCTCCTATGCTCAGATACAATTTATTATTTTTAACTGCAGTAAGTGAAAGCAATAAAATTCCCTGCTTAGCACTTGAGGAATAAGTATCTGACAAGGAATGCAGTAGAATTGCCCCAAATAACTTTGCCCTGACCCACCAAACACAGGGATAAAACAAATGAGACAGTTCTTCACTCCCCTCCTCCTTTTCTGAGAAGTCAGCATTCTCCACTGAAAATAAACCAATGTCAATAAGTGACAATTCTGGATTTCTCCCTGGGAGTAAAATCCCAACTGAGACACTAAACCATTTTATGAGAATGTGTCCTCTTGCAAAACATTTGTATCAGGGGCCCATTGTACTGTTCTTGGGTGCATTTTTTTTTTTTTTTTTTAATTTTTTTAAATAGACATTTTATTCCACTTGGGCACATAATAAAATTGCCACCAAATAATTCACGTGGCAGTTCTGTCATAATCAAAGAGACATGCCGGGTACATTATTCTAAATGTTAGTCCTAATCCTCCAGGCAAATACTAGTGGATAGTAGCAATTTGTGTAGTCACTGGAGCATAAAAATGAACTTTTAAAAATATCTAAAGCTTAAAAAGCAAGCAAACAAACAAACACAATAGTTTGCTTGTCAGAGCACAAACAGCTTCCCCACAAAACATCTGAGAAAGAATGAAATGGCAAAAGTTTGGACAAATCCAGTTTAGTCATTGTGTGTGGGTCTGCCTGGACTAGGAAATTTCGATGCTTTCCTCTTTTATACTGGCATGAATGTTGCTGCACTAAAGGAACAACAAAGGAAGCAGTAATATGTACAAGAGGAGACAGATTTAGCAAACTGAAAAACATTACCTGTTTCCCTGCTACAGGGCCGTGGACACCATGGCTATCAGTAGATGTGTTAAACCCGAACTAGCAAAAAGTGATTGCAGAGGCAAACACCAGATGTGTAAAAGACACTGCACATACACACACAAAAAGCCAATGTCCCCAAGTAAATCAGTACATTTCTACTAGAAAAATAATGACACTATGCTACGTTTAATGACTTGACTTTTAGAAGGCAAAACCTTCAGGCCATATGGCTTTGATTCAAACCTAACTTATCACCTGAACTCCTCCAAACTTCCACTGAAAACAGAACAACACATTGTCTTGGAATCATTGAACAATTTTAATGTGTCTTTTTCCTTTCTAATTAAGTAGTTGAAAACAAACAGGTATATTGACCCATACATGCAGCAAGACTATAATTTCTCAATTTTTCACTATGCTCCTCCTCTTCTCCACTTTTAAATATTGAAATGCACTGCTTGATCTTTCCTATTTGGAAACTGGAAGCTTTCATGCTTGAGGGCAGCAGGAAAAGCTGCTGCCCACCTGCTTATGTCCAGATCCTGGACAGCATGACACCCTAGCTGACATGTCCTGGAAGCCTGCTGCCAAGGTCCAGGCAGCCACCAACAGCTGCCCCGTGGGACCAGCATGCCAGGAAAGCTATTGAGCCCAGCATATCTTGATCTGGCTTCTCCAGAACCACACGTCCCACGGCATCCTCCAGCCATCATGGCTCCCAGAGAGGCTTTTACTCACGAACCTGGAGGAACAGGGACAGCAGGATGCCAGATGTCTATGCAGCGCTGCATTGATATACACCTCTGGGTGTGCCTGTTCTGGGAGTACCTGGCCAAGGAAGTCAGACGCAAGCTCAGTTTTTATCTCAGGCTGAGGAAAGCCAAGTTATGTACAGTAAGCCCAGAGCAGAGTTTACCTCTGTCTGGCTCAGTGTTCAGGGCATTTGTTTGGGAGGAAAGAATTCTGGTCTTGGTATCTGCACCAGAGATCATTTAGAGCTTCTTTTTAAGAAACAACACACATATGCAATGATACCTAGAGATATACATATATAGGCATATATATATTTTTTTATATATATATATAAAAATATAAATAAAATGAATTGAGCTTTGGTCTAACATTTGCTGGGGGGGTACCCTCAGCTTATTCTGATAAGTGCTACATGGTACTAATAAACACTGTTGAAATTTTTAGGGAGTCAAATCCATGTTTGTGCAGGCCTGATCCAGCTGGTTATGTGTTAAATACATTCTCAGCTTGCTGACTGCATTGGGTCCCTTCTGAGGGCTGCATGACCACCCCAAGCACAGCCAGAAAAGCAAGTGCTGCTGAGGCTCCAGCTGGAGATGCAGAATACAAATCCAGGAATCTCAAGCAAGGCAGGACTTGATGACTGTCATACTGGCAGGCAGCAAAGTGAGGGCTTTTTGGCTTTGTATTTTTGTATTTCCAGCTTGAGCAGCTATGCCCTTTGTGGGGTTGAGCCTGAAGCTCCAAGTTCACAGTAATATATTGCATGTGTTACCAGACAGGAATGCTTCTCCTTCAAGTCTGACCATCTATCTTTATTGTTACAAATACTTTTATCTGACTGTCCTGGTTTTGTTAAAAACAAGACCAGTTCTCTTTTAGCGAATTTTCCTTTCAGCTAAGTTCTTCTAAGTACCTTCTAAGTAACTGTACATTTTTGAATTTAGCTACATGTTTTTCAGGCAATGCGCTCCGAAACTGATAAGAATGACCAGTGGAATGCAGAAGTTGCCCATTTTTAGATTTATTGCTGTAACAACTAAGAGTTCTGATAACATCCCGTAATTGAGAGGGGCGTATTTGCAAGCAGAGGTGGACAGAACAGGTGACTAAAACTGACCAACTGAGTATTCCATCCCATATGAATCACACACACTACAAAAGAGGGAGATCATGAGGGTTTCACGCTCTTCAACCATGGCCGGCATCTGAAGAGGACCCTGCCTGTCGTTGCTGCAATCCTGCAAGGCCTGAGTCCCTGCATGCCCGAATCCAGTTCTGGTTTGCTGTGAAATCCTGGCCAGGACTTCTGGGTGCCTGCCCTGCAGCTGCTGGAGTCACGCCAGCTCTATCCGCCACCGAGGTGGGGCAAAACTACGCTGCTATCCTGGGATAATCAAGATTGGTTTTGTATATTTTGTATATTCTCTCTCATTATTAGTAGCATTAGTAAACCCTTTAAAACCTTTCTAACTTGAAGTCTCTCTTCCTTATCCTTCTTATCTAAGGAAAGGAGGGCGGCAGGGATTAACAGAGAGCATCAGCCACGGTTTATTGTCACCTTGCAATTAAACCTTGATGCTGACTTATGTGGTGAACATATTTTCCTAAATTGTTTTCAAGGAACAAATAATACGAAGCACTACATCTATGAAAAAACCCAAACAAACATAGCAATTGTTTTGTAAAAACTAATTGCTTTTCATGAGAATATATAAGACAAAGGAAAAGGAATATATGTACTTGGAGCTTGATGGAAGGACGAGGCAAGAGTAAAGGATGTATATAATTTGAATATTCTGTCTTTTGAAAACTGCTGCTTCTCCTGCTATTTATAATATGGTTCTGTTCATGAAATAAACTAGCCTGAACACAGGCTAACTAACACTGTTTGTTAGTCAGTGCTCATGTTCAAAGAAGCTTAGTAACATTTCTATGTCTGGTGGAAGTCTGTGAAATTATGCTTTTAGAGGACAGAATCTGCTTTCTGAAATGATCTGAAAAAGTACATTACATTCCTGTTTATAATACAAACAGTACAAGTTAAAATGGTAAAGTACCAGAGACCAATCAATTGCAGGCTTCACAAAGAAAATATTAATAAATTCTGTGTGCCAAAACCCTTTAATTGCAGTATATGAAGATCATTTACTTCCTCTGACATAGTAATCCTAAAATTTCAAAATCAAAATACCATGATAACAATTTCTGAAATAGATTTCTGCCTCTTCCCTCTCTCTAGCTGGAGAATTTCCATCAAAATATGTTGCTCACTTAAGCCTTCATATTTGTGCTAATTCTCTGTGTTACAAAGGAGACAAGAAATTTCAAATGTGTTTTTCCAAATATAATGCCAGACCTACAAGAAACAGAATCAAGTCAGTTACCTTCATGACCTCAGCAAAAATGACAGATTGTGCTTTTGGTGGTAGAAGTGACCAGACTGATATTCGGTCTCTGTCAAGCAACACTGTCGGCTCTGGAAAGACAAGATGACAAACAGCTGAACCAGTGTTTTCTCCCTTTTAGATGTGGCCCTGCCATCTGACATGTCAGCATAGTGGCTATGTTAAATCACAGTCTCTCATAGGACACTACTACTAATGAGAAGCACATGGGAAACTAGTAATTGGTACTAAAAGCTTCCTGGTCTTTCACCTTTGTTGCTGGTAACTCAACAGATTTCCCGTTTCTGTGCTTGATGAGATACTCTGACTTTGGAAAAAATCTTCAAACGCTTAGAGCTGTGACACACGTTTCAGTGTTATCCTCATTTTGCTGAGCAGACATCCCTTCCTCACTGCAGGCACTGGGGTTCACATTATCAAAACAGATGTTTTAATGCCGTAATGACATAACAAGAACTCGTGGCTAGAAGATGAAGTTAGATAAGTTCAAATGGTAAAATACACAAATTTCTACTGTGAGGAAATGAAGCAGTTAAACAGCATATGAAAGGATGCAGTAAATTCTCTGTAACTTCAAGTCTGTGTCAATATTGAAATTTTTCACACCTGGCTCAAATGTTCTGGGCACAAACCAAGACCTGCAGGGTAAAATTTTGTGGTTTATCCTATAGGGAAAGCTGAAAGAGATTAAAATTAATAACTCTTCTGATTTAAAACCTACCAGTTCTCTGACCTCTGATCAGTGTCACTAAGACATTTGGAAGAATTCTTCAATCTATTGTTTTTGGAATTTTAAAATGTTATAATTTTGAAAACACGCTCCTCTTTTTTTAGTGTTTGCTCCACTTTATTTTCCTGACTTTTTTTTTTTTTCTTTGGGGGGAGGAGGGAGAAATAATAATAATATTAATAAAACACAAAAAAGCTAACCCAAAACTTTCCCTAAAAGATCTGCTTAAACTTCTAAATATTTTTGTTTAATTCAGATGCAATCCTGACTTTATGCATTCATTATAAGATAGTACAAAGAATTTTGTAAATTTTATTGTATCCTGAAAGATCAATCAAATATCTTTTTCCAAAGATAATCAAGGGCCTTATTTCAGCAATCAACAGATACTTCAAGCAGAGCATGTGCTAAACATCTCGGCAGGCATCACCGTGTTACAGATTTACTTAAAGTCTGAAGAAGTAGAATCCTAAAGTTAAACTCCTAAATCCACATTTATTTATTTTTACAAGTAGTGAATACAAATCAGCTCCCTCTGACATGGCTGACCGACATTAGACCTATTCTGTTATGTAATGTTTAAAGCAGATAAACCATCCAAACTCATTTCCCCTTTGACTTCCTACAATCTAAATAAGTTAAGGCATCTCTTTTTTCATCACCTGTCTTTCATATGAGGGAGAGTGGAAGATAGAGATCTGCCCTGCTAAGGAATCTGCAGACAATTGACTTTCCAGCGAACCCCTATAATGTATAATTCATTGTCCAAATGAGATCCTGCCAAACCTGAAGAGTTTGTGTGCAAAAACATCCTGATGTGATTCAATATTTTATTCAACAAACTGTTATCATTATTATTCTTGGCCTAGTTTCCCAAGATATTGAAAATGTGTAATCATATGTCTTCCCTTAATAACTTATAAGCACATGGCCAATTTCAGTTGCATTTTAAAAGGAACAAAGGTGTGAAATATATTCAATTCCTACAAGGTTAAACTGAACTGAGGAGAAGCTTCTATGAGTGCTCCACTGAACAGTGACAATGGTGTTGGACATCAGCAAATGCAACACATTGGGGGTATCCCAGCTCCAGGAACACATGTGGTTGGCATTTGCACCCATAAAACAGAAAGCTATATATCAGACCTCAGTAGCTTTGCGGCTCACAAAACTGTTTTCTATACAGTAACTGATTGATTTTTTTTATTTTATTTTATTTTTTTAAGACAGAGGTGTTTGCTTAGTCCTAACCTGCTGCACATCCAGTGGCTGCCTGGGGGTACCATCCAGGTTGCAGACTGATTCCACGCATAAGGTTGCCTCTGGGTCCCCAAAACCACTGCGGCTCCTCCCTGTCCCCCACTGACCAAGGGGCAGACCCGGAACCCTCCTGCACAGCCAGGCACTTCAGCCCAGGAGCCACCATGTCCATACCAAGTCCTGCGAGCAGGTCCCACAACTGGTCTCCAGCCTTCCCTCCTAAGAAGGGCTGGATGGCTAATGATGCACACCATAAAATCTCATGCAGTCATTTCATCACAATAATATTTGCATTATTCCATTACATTGTTATGGCTTTGGTTTGCTGTTGGAATCCAGTGTTTCTACCTTCTTTGTTCTGTAAGTGAAGTTCTCATAGGCAAACTAATCAATATGGAATTATGCTATATCTATAAGGAGACAAAAGCCACTAAAAAAAACAATTAATTGAAAAATGACCCAGCCTTTATGTCAAGATTTTTCCTGGAACTGATAAATACTAGATAGACTGCAAAAAAAATTGAAAATAAACTTTAAAATATGGCTGTAATAGCTAACCAATTTGGACAGTCCTATGGAAACTTAGAAACTCAAGTTCAAGCCACAGATATTTAAAATACAAAGGCAAAAAGATCAGATCCTTAGACTCCCTAAATGCATTGGGCAAAATATGTGTTTTGACTGAAAGATCTCCCAATATATTTTTCTGAAAAAGTGTTTACTTACATAATACAAATTTGTATGTATAAAGAATAATGTACTCCTTATACTCTGACACCATCCATCCCATCTCTCTGATGAGAATCAATTGTACTATATGCCTTAAATATTTTGTCACTTGAACTAACAGTTTTATTTATTGTTCAGTTCCTGAAAAAATTCTGTTTTTCGTTAAAGCAAAGACTAGTTATAAAAGATGCTTCTCAAAGCCTGTGTATGGTACCACAGACTGACAATAGGTACCTAAACAAAGTCCATAGTGAGAGTAAATCATGGCATATTTGCATCGTCAATCACTAGATACTTGCAACCAGTCATTATGGAACTAAAGCCTCATAGCGTCTATGGCATGGAGAGTCGAAGCATTATAAAATCAACTGTTTAATCACTTTCCCTGTGTTTTTAATTAGTTAAGATGACATAGGAGTATCTGTCTTTGGCATTGCAAAGAACCACATATAGCCAAGACACAGCTTTTGTGATTCTGAGCAGGACTGAGGCTTATTGCTAGGAAACTTGGAAGATAGTATTTTGTAGTAAATAAACACGTGACAGTTCGGATGTAAAGATTTTTCTTTTCTTTTTTTTTTTTTTTTCTAATATATAAAGAGCCTGGTCCTACGACAAACTAGTTTCTTATTTCAGGAGTTTTGCCATTGACTTAATCGGACACTGAGTGAGGATATGTCAAAGCATTCAAGGTGCAATAGCTGAGCATATGCCTACACTGGGTAACAGTGTGCTGCTACTGTTTCTCTAGCCTTCCCTTTCATGTGTTGTCTGAACTAAACTCTGCTCTTTTTCTTTTATTCTCCCCTTTGTAGGGGTACAATCCTGACAAGATAACACAGATCTCTTGCAATGCAGAGTATTAATCATATTCAATAACTTCCTCAAGCATCTTTTTCTTATTTTCGTAAAGCATGACCCATCAAGAGTAGCATTACTCAGGGTTGAGAACCCCAACATTTCCTCTGTCTGAAAATTCTCCTTAAAATTTGCATGCTTATTCTCATCTGAAAGGTAGATTTTATTGAAAAGTCTGAAAGTAAACTTATCCAGCTGCTTCTTAAGTTATGCAAGGTTGGAAAAAAATATACTTTTTCTAGTGTATGAAGAAGAAAAAATACCTTGCCTTTCTCTGCACAGCTAGAAATGTCTGCTCTGTCAGATTTGGCATGTACATTATTCTTATTCTGCAACATATGCATGATTGTGCTGGGTGATAAAAATACTTACCATGAGTAACAGAAAAAAAAAATCAGTTCTGATTGTATTTACTGTCCCCAAACCCACAACTAAGTGTAATGAAACTCCCTCCCTTTTCAGAATAAATTATTAGTTTCTTTGACTCTCTGGGTTGGTTTCATACAACTGGTTTTAATACAAGCAGGCAGCCAGGCCACTCACTTACTGATTTCAGTTGATTCTTGTCCTACTGGGTGGTAAAAGCCTCCTAAGAAATGCTTAGTGACTTTAAATTCTGTTGACCTCCAGGCAGCTGAGTGCTCTCAGCATCTCAAAACACTGAGCCCCTGCATTCAGACGTGGTCACAGTATAACTATGAGGTGCTTTTGAAGTAGTTTTCAGGACTGCCTGTTCCCTTCTTCTGCCAGGGACATCAGTGAAGTAAAGCATCAACTTTCCGCTAAATTAAAAAAAAAAAGGGGGGGAGGAAAAAAGTATTGCTCAAGCATTGTGTCAGAGTAGGGATGTGCCACCCTGTCCTTCTGAATGTACGGGCTACCTTTGCTACAACCTGAGCATGAAATAAAAATGGCCAACCTAGAAGTTTTTATCTCCCTAAAATACTACAAAAAAGCCCAGCATACCAAGGGAGGTCGGCCTCAGCCATGCAGCACAAAATACGCCATCGGTCTGACCCTCCAGAACCCGTGCCTGTCTTGAAAGGAAAAAAACAAAAGTAGGCATGAGAAGAGACAGGGTCTGTACCCTGTGTGCCTCCCAGCACGGGCAGAGGGCAGAGCAGGGCACTTCAGATGGAAAGGGCAAAGCAGAGCCAGGGAAAGGGTGTGGTGGGGACCAGGCATGCTCAATAGCTCTTTATTTCTACAGCTGTATAGGAAATTTTAGTTGTTGGCAGCCTGCCTTGGCAAGCCACACCTTGTCACCCTTTCTGAGCAGAGAGGGAAGAAAGAAGAAGGGGAGCTAAATAAGAGCCCTCTGTGGATTCAGCCATCAGGCCATCTGGAGCCAGGGGTATACCAAAATGTGGTGTTTGAATACCTGCTTTGCTTTGGTTATAGGCTAGGGATTTCTGCTTTCCCCTGAAACTGAGGAATAGTTGTTGGCCTAAGCACTGGAATAGCAAATGCTGGTAGGACTGTGAAACGTATAGAAAGGTTAGATGTTTTCTCCGTCTCAGCATGGGAAAGAGCTCAGCTGAAGTACTCTGCCCCATTTGGACACCACGCTTCACAGATGGAGCCAAGCGGAGATAGCCCTGAGGAGAGCAATGGAAATTAATCTGAGGTCCAGAAAACCTGACGAAGAAGGAAAGATTGAATAAACCAGAGTTGTTTAGAGAAAAGGATTGAGAGGAGACTTGATAACAATCTCCAGCGTGTAAGGCTGCAAAAAGAAAATGAAAGGAACAAACTGTTTTCCAGGTCCAGTGTAGACAGGATGAGAAATAATATGCTTGATTTGCAGTACGAGAAATTTGGGGGAAGGAGTCCTCTAAAAAAGAATAAAATAGAACACTGGATAGTTTGTCTGGAGAGGTCATTATGGGTGGTATTTAAGAACAGATCAGACAAATCTCTATGACAAGTTATGTTGGTTTAGCTGATCCTTCCTTGGGACAGGGAGTGGACTTCATAACCTTCCTGAGATCACAGATTGAGAAAACTTCGAATGAGATAGACTGTGTGTCATGGTCTCACTACAGACCTCAAGATACCACACATGAACAAAGGTCAGCAAGGACTGCGGCATACTGACTGGCCAAATGGATTCCTTGGCACTTTAGAGGAGGACCTTAGGTACCTATTTCAGACCATGCTGCATGTGAAACGTTACCTATTGACACTCACTCCCCGTTGCCACTTGCAAGCCATTTCTGCTTATCTGAGAGCTGATTCAGGGACAACAGTCTGTCAGCTACTGATAGGGCCTCACTTGGCCTCCTTTCACACAAGGGAGGAAGAGGTCTGGGAAACGTAGTCAAATCGTCTGACCAGTTGTTAGAAATAACAATTTTTTCTTAGTCCAACAGAATTCTCTTATAACTGCTTCCAAATGTGGATTAACAAGGAACCAGAGCATCTCTACAGTAAGCAGAGCCCTGGGGTAGGAAAGAGCCTGCTTCTTAGACAGACTAAAAAAGACGACTAAGGAGACAGAGCCACATCCTACATAACTCATGTATGTGCTAAAGGGCCAAGAGCCTTCTGGCCACCCTAAGCTCAGGTGGATCCTCTCCTCCAACCAACCCAAAGACAGCAGGAAGGGTCACCATCCTTTTCTCCCTGCTGGCCAGACAATGTCTTCACCCTCATTCAGCTCTGCAGGAAGCACATTCTGGTGAGTGCTGCAGTGTAAGGAATGCAGGCATGTTAATTATTAGAGCTTCAAAAGATACAAGTTCCAGTGGGCTGGATTCCAGAGCTCTGAATGAAATGAAAACCTCCTCTTGATCTCCCTTGGCCCCTTGGGTTCTTAGTGAAGAAAAAAAAAAAAAAAGAATACACAGAGAAGACAGTTTACCAGTACAAAACAACAGCACAACAGCTTTAGGAATATGGAATCATTTTAAAGCAAAAGCTGTTGCTGGTCAGCGTTCCTTACACAGCTTATTTCTCACTACTGTTGAGAAAATTTAACAGGAAGATTTCAATGTCATGTTTACACTGCTCTCCTTCAAAACAGATGTAAGAACATCTCCCCCTTCTCTACTGTTTGTTTGGAGTTCACAGCTCAGTTCCTGTGGTGTGACCATGGTCTGTAATGCATGCCACCAAGATTCTGAAGGGCATAGGCAAAAAAGGATTATCTCAAAATACTAAAGAACTGAGTTCCTCTACGTGTAGTTTCTTTCCCCATCGTACTTTCTTGTTATTTCTCTGGCAGGAGAGCATGTAAACTATTATTCTGCTGCATGCCTCCCTCTCTGAGGAAGCCTGTGAGAGAAGCAAGCAAAATATCAAATGTGTTCATCCTCTGGCTGCTGAAAAGCTGTCATTCTAGGCACTGGAGGTAGGAAGGGTAGCACAAGGACTTCTCCACCCCTAGCTACTCAGATAAGGCAGCACAATCCAGGACAGAAGTTCAAAATTTGGTCTGTCCTGTCCAAGTTCCTATTGTGATGCATTTAGACAAAATAAACTTGTTTAGATTATGATTGAGCACCAGATGGCTCATCTAGCAAAACATTAGATCAGATGGTATCTAACGAAATATGAGGTAGTCTGCACAGAAAGAAGGATAATTCCCTCATGAGAGCTTGAGAGCCCAGCCACCATCACAGCTGAATACTGTACGAAATAGTACAATCTCATTCTGTACCCAAAAATCTATTTTTCCATGGACTGAGAGAGGAAATCATGTGAAGATTGACTCAACCATGGAGGCTTACCTCTTCTCTAGTCCAGGCAAAGATACAAACATCTCCTTGATAAACTGCTGGTGCAAGCTGTCTAAATGTCAGAAGATGCAAGTCTCCAGCTCTTTCTGCTATTGAGACACTCGGTTTATTTTGTGAACCACAGAGGTTAAATAATTGCCATTTGTAAAGGTTAAAATCTCTACTACTCACTGCTAGCATGGGACGCCTCCTTCTCTCATGATGGCTGCAGATTGTGTCTGAATGGATTTGGCACAACTTAAAAATCAGAGCTCCTAGCTCTAGTTCTGTTTCTTACTTGCTGGATAGTCTGGGGCAAATCACTTCAATCTTCTGTGCCTCTGTTTCCTCACATGTGAAATGAAGCTACTGATACCTCTCTAAAGCCTCTGGAAATGGATGACTGAAAAGTTCTAGACAGTATTGTTAGCTTATTGCCCCAGCAGTTCTTAAAATTACAGGAGACCCTCTTACAAGAATGGAAGTGATTTAAAAAGAGTCAGGAAATTTCTTGCAGTTCAGCTTCTAACCAGAAAAAATAAGGTTCAAACTTAAGAATCTGTCTAGTGAAACTCTGGAGTTTCTCATTTAATTAAAATATAGACAGCTAACTCAAACTCCACTTCTTACCTCACTGATGATGACTAATTCACAAGAGCTCCCCAGCACCCAAACAAGGCAGGATTTGCTGTGCATGGGCAAAAGAAAAGTTAGAGAGAGGTCTCCCTGAGATCTATGAAAAACATGGATATTATGCTCTCAACACGTTCCAAAAACATCAAGATTGAAAAATTGCATTTCAATATAGCCAAGAGTTCAAGTACTATAAAAGCACCATTAAAATATACATTTGTATTGCATCACTGAGGCAGAGCATCAAAGGAAACACACTAGAGTTTTACTTCACTGACTCTAATATAGGCATTGCTATATCCTGGCTGCACTAGGACTATCTTTTTATGACTTTGCCTTCACTATCCAAATATATACACAAAGTGCTATAAGTCATTTCAGTGGACTGCACTGAAGAACTGCATTCTTAAAAAAATAGTAGTGGATATTTCATATTTGACTGGATAATTACCTACACAATTGTGAGAACTAAAAAATTAAGCTTAACATTTGCAAGTGCAGGCTTTTATAGTAGGGCCAAAATGGAAATTATCTGTTCCAAAGTGCAAATCCATGCAGTCTGGATTAAACAGCATAGTTAATCAGCTGATGGCCAGTAGTTGTGCGGACTCATCAAAATAAAAGGACAAAAGCACAGTTTCGGAAACATATTAGACATATGCTGTTGTGCACATAACATTGAAAATCAGGAAATAAACCATCAAATCTGCCTTCTCTTACGGGAAGAAGTTTGATCCAGGGTTTTGAAGCACACAGAATATCTCCGATATTCACTGCAATATTCTGAAATGCCCAAGTTATTTTCAGTAGAGTTTCCTACAAAACTGGAGCCTCTGTGATCATTGTTTTTGTGTTCACCTGTGTATTCACTCCAACAACTTCTTAAAGATTTCCAACACTGGTAGAATTGGGAAAGATAGCTGAATTCCTCCTCCTTTTTTTTTGCTGAAAATAGACAGATGGGTAGAGATGCTATCAGAGTCCTGGCTCGGACAAAACTTGCAGTTGTGAGTTCAAGATATAAGAGAAGCCTCATGGGAGAAAGCCGTTATATAAACACCCCAATGATGGGAAAAGCTTTGCCTGGGGCTCACATCCTCTTAGATAGTGAAAGTCAATCACCCATGAGACAAAAACTATAGGAAACCAGGCTTCATTAGTACTGCTGCCACCAAACTGCTTGTTTAGCACAATGGCTGTTCCAGGATTTTTAAAGAAAAGCACTGTATGGTAAGCATGTGCAAGTCTGGACTTTTTTTTTTATTATTTTTTTCTCTAAGTGCTTCTCTTTATTAAACTATAAATTGTGTACCTAACTCACCATGAAACACAATCTCACTGCCATAAATAGAAAGACAAATAAAATAGCAACCTATGAAGCACACAACATGAACATTGAGCGAAAGTTTGCACAACCAAACCATGACACAAATCTACTCAAAACACCAATAAACAAACAACTTAAAGCACTTGCCTACTTTGCCAACAAGCGATTCCTGATTTTTATCAAGTAAATCTTTAGCAGAACATGGAGAAAAAAAAAAAAAGGCAAAAAATCAACCTGTTCAGAATTTTCTTTTCAGCAGTATTTTCAGCAGTGGTTTTGCATGCCAAAACATCTGGAACAAGATTTATCATCAGAGAGCGAATTTTGAAAATGGTAAAAAACCCAAGGCTATTTTGACGTCTCATAGCTGGTCAACTCAGAAATGAGGCATACAAAAGCTTTAGTGATTTTATTTCTAATCATGGGTTGTGTGTATACTTTTTTTGCTTCTTGGAGCTCTCACTCTGAGAGAGAAGGGAATTCAGTCACAAAAGTCTCTCTGTATTCCTGACAGCAGGCACTCTTCAAGCACTAAACCAAGTTACAAAGCTGTAATAATTTGCCCATCAAATTCTGGATTCCACTCATATACACACACAAAATACCCTCAACACTCTGGAAACGTTTTGCTGTTGTGATTGCACCAGCATTCACAAAAACAACCTAGAGAATCCAGCCAGGGTCAAGGAATTGAATCTTTTTGGGTTCCTCAGTATCGTCAGGCTGAAAAAGTAAGGCTCAGCAGCTTTCTTCCCTGGTGGTCTGTTATGGTGGATTTATACTGGTTTACATTTTTCAGGTCTGCTCCAGGAAGCAGGCTACAGACTTTAAAAAAACAACAACCCACGTTCACCTCAAACCAAGTGGCCAACAACCATAAGCCTCACCAGGCTCTGGCTCAAAGCCCGCAGAAAACAAGGAGGGTGAAGGTGGCAGCGGTCCCATATGTGAAATATGCACATTAGTGTGGACAGAGATCCATCCACTGCTCTGGAGAGCATTGCTTGAAGGGTTTATTCATTCTCTCATGACAGCACTTACCACTTTCTTATTTTTTTCATCCTGTATTTCCAAATAAAGTATAGTTTGTAAAGGGCTGCAGTCTTGCAGATACGGATCATAACAAGTTCCTTAGTCTAGTCCCTTGTCTGTATTGTTCCTGGTTAGCAGGATGGCAGGAAAAGACTTCTTAGCTGTAGCCAGATTAAAACTTTTGTAGAATAATATTTGCTTTTCCCTTCTTAAGCCCCAATTAAATCAACTTTTTCCCTTTACTGTTTTGCTTAAATCCTCATTTTTCTTCCCCATCCTTTTCTTAAGTCTCCACATTCTCTTTGCACCTTAAAAGTTGATTCAGTTTGCTACGTCTTTCCTTCACTTTCTGTGACATTAGAACCATTTCCAGCTTATTTCCCTACCATGAGAGCTGCTTTAGATGTCTTGTCACAACTTCTTCATATCTAGTTTTGGGTTGTCTCCACTCAGGTTTTATGTGACTGGAGAAACAACAGAATGTAGGAGGCAATCGAGCAGCAGACTGGAGTCAGGAGAAATGCTAGTGTTGGGGAGACAACAAACATCCTCTAAAGAAAGAAATATCTGCTTATTTTTTCTAGCTTGTTATGCTGTAACTATTATCCGCCTCACATAATGCTCTGCCCTGGGAGCAAGTTTCCATATTCTGGGCCTACCTGACTGGTATCACTGCAATTACGTGCAATTTTGAATTTAATGGAGATGTTTAGATAGGAGATTTTAACCTAGTTCTCTTGAATCCCAGGCAATTACTGATTGTTAGATGATCTAGACATGCTTCTTTTCAGTGTGTACAAATAATTCATCAAGCCATTTTGTAATTATTTGTCTTTCTTTCTTTTCTTATTTTTGTATCTTTGATGAATTTCACTGCTACGTTCCCTAGTCAATCTCTGTAACTCAGTGGTCGAGTCACCATCCCCAGAGGTATTTAAGAGATGTGCAGACATGGTGCTTATGGACATGTTTTAAAGGTAGACTTGGTAGTGTTAGGTTAACAGATGGACTCGATCTTACGGGTCGTTCCCAACCTAACTGTTTCTGTGACTCTATGATTCTAAATGGCTAATCAACATCAGAACCTTCACGACTAAACTTTGTGGCATCTAAGCATCATTACTCTAAGTGCCTATGCTATTTTTTAAACCATGTTGAAGCATACATTTAAGCTGATTTCAAAATTTCTATACTGCATGTTCCATGGTCCTCCTGATTTGTCATGATGTAAAAATAACAGTCAAATATGATGAGGTCTGCTAGTGACATAAACAAGGGCTATGACTGGAATGGAAATAGCTATATGTAGGCACATATTCATTGAGAAGAGAAATGATCTGTAAGAGTCAGGCACCCTGGGAAACATGAATTAAGGAGCTGAGTGCTCCAATGCGGATATCTGATCCTGCACATTCCAGGCTATCTGGGACCTTGATCCTCTGATTCCTGTCCCACACTGCCCCACCCCCCTGCACGCTTGTATCTCTGTAAATAACATTTCTGAATATGAACCACCCTGTATCTGGCACAGGACTGCTGATGCCAAGCTGACTACACCCTTCCCCTGGGGCATAAGGTCATGAATCATGATAAACACAGCAGTATAGGAATTTCACACTTTATAAAATGATTGTTTACAAGTAATAGCAGTGATTACTCCAAAACCATTTCAGAAACAAAAGGGGAAAAAAGTTAATTAGATATGCAGACACAGTAATTAGGCTGTAGCCACTACCAGTTATCTCTTTACCCAGCAGTCTGTCTTCCTTTATTCTTCCGCTGCTTTTTCCCTAAGGAAGATTAACCCCCTGCAATCCTACCAAGAGAAGGAACATCATTTAACTACGCTGCTCCTGCAGCACAAAACCCCATTTCAGCTCCTTTCCTTGCTCCCCAGGAAGAAACAAGCCAAGAAGGTAACTTGTGGGGTATATTCATTTTGCTTACTAGCTTGAGACTAGTCAGACTTGGAGACCATCCAAACTATTCAGTCTTGTAGCTGTCCCTTATGCAATTGCTCCAAGCATAATCCCCCTGGGAGCAGGCTATCGGAAGACATCCAGCACTTGTGAGCCTGCATGTCCTTTTGATGTGTGGCATGGATGGCCAGACACACAGAAACACCAGAGACACCATCTGGGGAAAGGTGCAGAGCAGCTTCCCCAACTTCCCTGTTCCAGCCAAGTAGAGATCAAGCACAGGTGCCCTGTGGTGCACACAGCCAGGGCACAGAAGCAGCTGCTGGGTCACTCTCCCAGCCTGGAGCTGCCACTTCTCAGCTGAGATGCAGGGATCCTGGTCTAACTAAAAACCTGCTGTATCATCACGCTACAGTTTGTGTTTCTTTCCACTCCAGTTTAGTTGCAAGTACCACCATACTTGAAGTGGGAAGCCAGCTTTTTTTTGTCTCCTCATACAGCTACTCACCCCTGATGCGTGCCTGCAAATATTATAACACACACAAGCTTCTTGTAGCCCTGCAAGTGCAATGCACCACACACTGAAGTACAGCGATTCTAGTCATTGTCTCATCCCTCTGAGCAATCAGTTGTACAGTGTTAGACAGGGTAGGTCCCACATGCCACAAACAAATCTCTTTCCCTCACTCTTCATCTTCTGGCAACAAAGATTACTCATGGGCTCAGGCTTTCTACATTTAGAAAATTCTCTTTAAAGCTGACAACTACACACAGGGACTTTCCAGACCTTTCAGAGCCATTGGAAACAGCAACAACATGTGTCCTCCTCCACTCTCATCAGTGAGATATTTTGGAGTTCCTTTGGGCTCATCTTAAAAATACCCAGAGCACTAAAATAAGTCATGCCTGAAGGTCAGTTAAAATGAAATCTTCCAAATGGTGTTGAAAGTGCCCCACTAGATGCAGCTGAGAGTAGGGGCTGGGACTTATTTCCCAACACCTTTTGTACAGCTCAGTCAGCACTTATGCCGATGGCAAGGGGGAGCCAGGGAAAGATCCCAGAGGATCAAATATTGCAGATCTCTTCCTTTCTGTGCAGAGATGTGGACAGACTGACTGAAATGGTGGCAGCATGCCTAGCACAACAAGGTCCTGCTCCATGGCCAGGGATCAATAAAACAGAGTTACAGAAAACAACAGCTACACCTTCCCTTTCCATTCAGCCACAGGATGGGTCCAGCTGCTGTTGAATTTATGGGGTCTCTGCAAAGAAGGCTGCTATGGCCTGACTACCCCAGCGATGCCATCATCTGTAGCTGGAATATAGCACATGGGGGACTGCAGGTGCGCAGGAATTTCAGATTTCTATTTCTTCCTACAAATTAAACCCTTTAACAGTTACATTTTTCTGAAGATATTCTGGGCATTAGTATTTGTTCCATGCAGCTGTGTGAGGCTTCTTTGACTTCACATAGAAGTTACATCTGCTATATTCACCATCTGCTATATTCACAGGAAAGTGTAATACATAAAAATAACATTAAGGTGGAGAAAGGAGCTGCCTAAATGAAAGCAGAAGATTAAAATCCTTGTTCTTGGGCAGAAGAGAGTAATTAATTTTAATAGTTGCTGCTCACTAGCAAGTTTGATTATTTTATGGTTCCCATCTCTTTACCCTTTCCTGTTTAATTATTCTCCCTTATCAGTCATTTAGAGACTAAGGACCTTCAAGACTGGCATAATTCAGTCTTGTTCTCTTTCATGTTTTCTTGTCAAGACTGCTGTTATCTACTTGTTCTTCCATCTGTGGCTTATTTGTTCTGCCAAGGCAACAAGCTTCTCTTTGTCAGCTCCCCAAGGTCACCTCTCAGACATCTTCCATATGTGTAACTATATCCAAAACCAATAGCTCTTAGGTCACCTGCAAAGCCCTTTGCCTTTTACAAGGCCTTACCTCATATCTCTACCCACTCACAGAAAATCACAGTAACTTGTACATAAACTGATGTTCTTATTCCTTTGCCTATTTGTCAGTCCTTGGGCTGTGGTTTTGCTGGAGGAGGAACTCTGCTTTTCAGCTATGTCTAGACTGGTCAAACTCACAGTGTTTGAGCACAGGCCCACCACAGTCACCTATCTTGCTGAGTTGGTAGCATGGCCTCTGGCAGGGTTTTGGCTTTGGCCAGCTAGCTCTCTTTCAACCATTATGCAGGTACAGTTCAGTTGTTTGGGAGAGAAAAGCACTTAGATATGTGGGTGTGAGCTCTGCCATGTCAGCATGGATCAGGCTGACATCCTACCAGATGTTGCTGTAAATGTCAGTTCTTGCAACAGGAGCTACTTGAGGTGTGTGCAATGCCAATCCCTAGAGGCATCTCAACCATGATGGAGATCTCAGCTTGCTGCCTGAACCTCAATAACTGAACAACAGCTGTATTTTGCTATTCCTAAGATTTTATAAGAGCATAAGAAAATGTTTGCCTCTCTCTCCTCAATTAATTAAGTATCGCTTTCTTAGGCATAGACACACCTCACCACTGTTAGAAGAAAAAACAGTCCAAATCTCCTTTTTTATATAAGAGAAGCCAAGAGAAAAGATGAGAAGTCTCTGCACTCCCATTCACCTCCTTGAGTCATCCGAGTTACCTTTGCTGGTTAACAGGGAACTGCCCAGTATGCCAGGCGCTTCCTCTGCAAACCCTGTCTGTGAGCCCTGTGGGTTCCTCCTGGGACAGTGGGAGCTGGAGAGAGCCTGACCCCAGAAGAGCTGTGCTGCAGGAGAAAGGAGAGTCCTGGGGAGGTATCGAGCCTCTCAAAGATCATCCTCAAGACAAGGCAACTGGAAACGAGTTGCAATAGGGAAGGTTAATGTGTGTGGTGGTGAATTAAGGCAAGGAAGAGGCAACAACTGGTGGCTGCAGAACTTGCATAGCTCACAGAGTCTTCCCCATGCTACCTTTTCATGAGTCTGGAGGGACCAGGGTGTTTAAAGACCCCCTTGATGTGACTGCAGATAAAGCTGTTATTCCCTCCTATAAAGCACCTTTCTGAGTCCAGAGAGAAGAAAGAGCGATCAGTAAGAACCTGGGAGGTTGTCTTCTCTCTCTTATGGGGCCTTAGAAAGGAGAATGTGGTGGCAAAAGCCACAAGTGAGAAAGGAACAAATGAAAGTAAGAACATTTGTACATGTCCTCTGCTGTCAACAACACCTACAGCTTGATGCTGTTCTCGGGCCAAGCATCGTGTGCTGGAAGGCAAAGGCTGATGCCTGGTGGAGCGGTCATCTTGTTCCTTGCATGTCTCTGATAATAACACATGAAGGTTTTGCTGCTACTTTGTTTTAGTGGCAATAAAACCAAATAGGGACAAAAAGAGTGTGTGCATATTCTTAACTAGATTTTCTTTTTAAATGAGGAAAAAATCAGAAGAGTAATTCAAATCTCTCTTCACCAGGATTCCTAGTCAAAGCATTGCTACATCATCCTTTCCAGCTCCTGATACACAGCTGAGCTCTGAGATCTTCCAAACACCATTTCTTAAACCCTCCCATCCCATGGCTGCAATACAGTTATTATTTAGGAGAGAGATTCACAAAAGGATATTTATACCCATGCCCTCATTCTGCCACAATTAAACACCATTTCCAGAGTTGTGCTGAGACCACTGATGGTATCAAATACAAACAGCCATGTTAGCATCATTTGCCTTTAAAAGGCACAAAACCGCACACATACATGCACTCACACATACGCAATTTTGCCAAGCAATAAAGACAAAGTTATTTTTAAGCATCTGTCAAATAGATGCATGATTTCTGTGAGGATGTTTATACATTTAAAATGTCTAATGTTATTTCAGATATCTTCCTCTTAAATCTCTGCTTTTAATTTTTAATTATTTTTCCAAATAAGCTTTGAAATATTTACAAAGGCTAAACAAATGTAAGCTTGCAGACAGGCACATTTAAGATCTGATAACATTACGCTCAGCTGAGTTTGAAGAGTCACTGCCTTTTTAGGGACACTGCTCTTACTAGTGTGCACAAGTAACTTTTCTCCACTGAGTCCAACAAGAATATGCAAACAAGTCAGGCTCACATGCAGAACAAATTTTGAGGGCTACTGTAGGGGCCCCAGTTTAGGAAGTATTCTTTATGCTTCCAGTCCTGAACTGAGTAGAAAGGCTGTTTCACTGCGCTTCTCAGGGGAAGTTCACGGCCTCTGCATTTGACAGATCAGAATAACACTGCTGCTCCATTCCTGAAGTGCTGATGCAATATTTTCACTAGAACACTTGCAGAGAAAGTCCAAAGGAAAAAGAAACCCTCCTATATTAAACTTCAGTGACAACAAATCAAAGCATGAACGCTTAAAACCACTCAGATGCGACTGCTTTTGCACATAGATATCACCTTTCCATCTCATAATACAAAACCCATTTGTTTTCGCTGATGCAGAACGTTGTTGTAGAAACACCATTAAAGCAAGAAGCAGTATCAAGGAGGATATCAGGTTTTCCTTTGGATTTATGACTTGGAAGGTGGACATACCTGCAGTGATCCAAAACACATGCAGGCAGCGTGTGACAGCATATCCTAATTGTGTTCACTGTTGTCACAGCAAGCTGCCTTCACTGCCTTTTCAATACTTTCACAAGGAAGTCGACACATATAAAAACATATTTGCAATGTGCAAAATAATTTATAGTATTAATGTATGAGAAAACGTCTGGAAAAATCTAAGCATACAAAGGAATTATATATATATATATATATTTATAGATTTAAGAAACTAATTTGTCATCTCCTTCCAAAGCTCTTTGGCCCAGCTCCCCATGCCTCCACGTCCAGCATTAAACTGACCACTGAGCTGAAGGCATTTCCAGTGAAACAACATAGGTTCAACTGCACTTCAACAAAAATTGCAAACCTTTTCTCCTAAAAACCAACCAACCAAACCACCCTACCATGGTAAGAGTGACATTCACAAAACTAACATCTCTTTCATTCAGTTAAACCTCATGAAAATAATAAAACCTTAACTAGAAACTCTAAAACTTTGCCTCAAGCAGAATGCTTGAAAGAGCAGGAATCCAAAGATCCCATGATATCCACAAGAGACTTGATTACAGTCAGTGATGTCTGGGCTATGTTACCTTGTGCTGCAAAACACCCCAGACTGCATTGCTTTCCCTAGATATGGAGAGAGGGCCAGTAGAAGCAAGAGAAATGTGTGTGTGTGTGTATTTGTGTGTCCTTGCACAGACATGCAACATCTGTGGTACGTTAGATAGTTGGTGACAACCAAACAAAGCACAAAACTCTTGGTATTATCCAAGAGAGTAAGGCACTCATAAGAATATAATAGACACAGGATGCCAAGGGAACAGGATAAGAAGAGGCTTAACCTTAGGAGATTGAATCTTTCTCCAAGACGTCCCGGAAACTTGGAAGAATTCTACTGACCTCAGTGTCAATCCTTCTGATTAACAGTTTGCTGAAAGTTTGCTGTAGTTCTGATTAGTAACATCTCAGAACCTGAATAATATCTGACAACTGTTTCTGCAGTAAAACAGCATGTGCAGACAGAAGCAAGTATCTTGCTGCCTGTGCCACCTCTGGTGCCACAACACCGTGTGTTCTCAGTACTATCACTGTTTAATTTCACTTTATGGACCTTACTTCTTAAATTGTGTCTATGGTCCATTTTTTTTTTTTTTTCATTCCTCCACTGATTTATATAGGACTCAACTTGAAATTACGTTTGAAACTGCGTAAATTATTCTATATTCTTTGGAACTTATTTTGCTCACCTATCAGCATTCTTAGAGATTACTACTACAGTAGAAGTCTTGACATACTTCAGCTACAAAATCCCCCTTCTGCTTAGCATGACAGTAAATCAGTTTTGTAGTTACAGATGAGAAAAATTATCTGGTTCCAGCAGCTTGTCAAGATTGTGAACTACTTGCCTATTTTGCACTTGCAAATGGAAAACACTGACTGGCTGAGGCTGCGTTGACTACACCTGGTTTTAGGACTGCATAGAATTTACAGTCAAATTACAAGCCTCTAAAAATAGGAGGTGATAGCGTTGAGAAAACCTGAACAGTGCAAGATGGACTGCTACAAATAAAACAAACCAAAAACCTGTAGGTACGGCTGGAGTGTTCCCAAACAGACACAATCGTTCAGACCATTTGGGCTGTTAAAAGCTCTATAGTACACCTGAGTTTGTGCCTAGAAGTTTGGTTCCTTTGATTTTGGGCTTATTGGCAAGCTCTGACTTACCTTTGCTCTCCAGCCGCATCTGTTACTTCTGGTTGGTCTGTGATCTCTCTCTGGCAATGTAGTAGTTTGGTCTGGTTATTTATGGCTCAATTCTCTGCTCAAGGGAAGACTTGTGCCTTCCTGCCTAGTGCTAATCTTTTTTTCCTCGCTTCAGCAGTTCCACAGGGACCACCATGACCACCTCTGGGCTGCTGTTCGCCTTCCACAGTCTCAGTTTTCTGGCAAAGGCTTACGGTGCTCTTTACCCTCCTGAAACATAAAGGTACTTGCCCCCCTGCCTCATCACCAAGGGCTCAGCCAAGGCAGAGAGAAAAATGTCCTTTTTCTACTCCTTGAAGTAGCTCTCATCTCACTCCAAATTACATTTTTTCGTGTTGCTGTTAGCTACTCTCTACACTAATTGCACCCTTAAGGTCCTTCCTAACATCTTTCCTACCGAGAACTCATAGGGAAACCTCAAAGTGGGGAAAAGAGATTACAGGGAGGGGCAGGGAGGAAGGGGCACTACCTACACAAAAGGGACAAAATGAAATTGCCATGGGGTAGAAGCATGCAAAGAACTATAAAAATCAGGGGTGCTTTTCCAGGGACCAAAGGTCACAAAATTGGCAGAGAGCTGAGAGATCACAAAGATGGGTAAGCCAACCCTGTGCCAGGGAGCTGGAGAGAGAAACACAAGGATGGTTTCCATGATTGCAGGATCACCATTGCAATGAGCAGAAAGCTCCACGGGTTTGCACAAATTGAATATTAAGCAGGACAAGAAGCTTGGAGGTGGATGGAATGATTGCACTTAATGTGGAAAGAATATGATGCTCATTTAGAGATGACAGTGGGAAAGAGTTGAATTGTAGGGGTTAGCTCCTAAATGTGACTTGCAAAATGTAGCTGTTTCACTTCAGCAGTGATGTCATTAGGCAGCTAACTTGCAGTTTTGAAGATTTTCATGCTGTTAATCCCAGTTCTCCACTACATGGATCTTGGCTCGTGTTTCGTTGCCTGGTTCATTACACTAATTTTTGGCCAAGAACTGTTGTAGTTGACTCACAGGTCACTGAGGCTCAAAACAAATAGGGAAAAAAAATGGAGAAGAAGGGATATGTGACATCGCTGGTGATTAAAAGATTCTTTGTGTGTTCTGAGAAAAGATTCAGGTCAGAGTAAACTGGAAATAGAAAAACAGACTTTCATGCTTAGGTCAACTGGGAAAACAGGTCTATAGAGAAAGCAGAGTTAATTAGCACGGATTTTTGATCGCAAACTACCCTGTGCTTGCAGAGACTCAATTTAGGTTTAGATCAGTGTTAGTGGATTAAATTTGTAATAGGTCTTTTATCTATCCCAGTACAGAAGGGCAGCGACTCGCTTATTGTCTTGGCCCTACCGGCATCCTTGTTTCACCCAGTAAAGCCGGCCTGAAACCACAAACTTACTTTTCTTGCCTTAACAATGAAATCAAAAGTGTGAAAGAAGGGAGTGAAAGGGGAAATGCTACAAAAACAGTAAAACAAACCAAAAGCCCAACAAGACTGCTGTTGTCTCTGAGGTTTTCATTTGTTTAAAGAGCAGAAACATATCTACTTAAGATCCAGTATATATTATAAGAGTAAGGGTGTCTCCATTTTCAGTAAAGAATTTTAACTTAACACGCTGCCAGGGTTATCAATTTTCAACTCACTTGTAGAAAAGCAAATACAGTCACTGATAATTATTAGACCTTAGTCTTCTAAGGCTGTTAATAGTTAAAAAAGAACCCTCTGCTACTACATTCAGCCTATAAAGGATTACTCTTTTATTAGTGTAGCTAAGGGATTAGTAGAAATGTTTGTCTAATGAATGCAGCTACTATATTTGAGCAGATGCCTGAATAAGCCACTTGTCGATTGAAACCTATCTCTATTTATAAGTACTTTTGAATGATGCAAAAACTATCTGTATTGCAGTATTGCAACGGCTTTTGCATAACAGTAAATATTTTATTGCCATTCACTTTGTGAAATTCACCTCATTTGCCATTTTTATTTCTGAAACCTAGAATGTAAAATATACAGAATTGACTTTCCTACATCTGGCCTGATTTGCCCATGACTTTTTAGCTAAACACATAGTAACACATACTGTTTTAATGAGATGTACCTTCCTGCAAATGTACTTCTTACACCTTCAGAATTATCAACTCTTTCTATGCCATACATATTATATATGTATATATGTGCATGTTTATACATTTACACCTATATGTATACATATGTGCTTACAAATATATACATACAATATAAAGGAAAATTTATTGAAATAATTTTTGAAACACAAAGCACTTAGTTTGAGTAATCACACTGACAACAGCTCCATACAGTTGATGGTAATTTTTTCCGCTTCAGAATAAGACTTTCCTGTCAAATTCCAGTTTATTTTTAACTTCAGAGAACCCAAGTTTTACACTATCAGCTGTTACTATTCCCCATTTCGTATGCACTTTTGATACAGGGCTTTGCATGAATGCAGATGATGAAAAGTTAAATACTTTCATATGATTTTAATTTGTATTACTCTCCAAATAGCATGAGTTTTTTTAACTTCCTTTTATCCCCTGAAATACATTATGTCCATCTGTACTGTCATTCATACAGCCACGGATACTGAAACAGAAATACTGAACAGAAGAGCTAAATCAAAATGATTTCAGCAGTACTGGTCTAAAGTGGGGTAAAGTTAATACCTGCTTTTTTTTCTGCCTTATTTATTTTGAAAATAATTAGAGGTGTAGTTTTAACTAATGTATGTACATATCCGAAAGTTAAGCTTGTAAATGTGTCCTCTGTATTTGCACATAAGCCATACACCATTTTTAGATTTGAAAAATTATTCCAAGCTTTACTTCTTTCCAGGGCACTTTCAGTACAGAGCTCTGCACGAATGACAGAACAAGAGCTGCATGCCCTTCTCAATTTACCAGTCAGTGTGGTGCAAGGAACATCCAGGACGATGTGAGATAGAACACAATGTTTACCGGGATTTCTTTGGGATGACCTGCCCGAGTCAACACAGCCTTAGCGGCTCCAAAAACATTCACTTCTGCTCATGAGTAATGTCCCAGCCCAAGAAAACCTTTTAGCATCACACCCAGCTGTGTATGCTGCCTTTGCATAGACACAGCCCTCTGGGTGCACCAGATCTTCTCTGGGTTCTAACCACCAGTGGCTGAAAATACCTCATAGGTTGAAGCGTATTAGGTCAAGGGCATAAAA